>NC_047659.1:26700998-26985070 GCF_011762505.2 Arvicanthis niloticus | reverse complement strand
CCCTACCATTCCCCAATTCTACTGTATACAAGGTAGGCACTTGTCCTAATGTGCTTTCTGTTGCTGTGATAAACGCCATGACCAAAAGCAACTTGGGGATTTTATTAATGGGTTTGTTTCAGCTTATAGTTCCAAGGAACAGTTCATCGCCGAGTCAACCGGGAACTAAAGCAGAGACTATGAAGGAACGCTGCACACTAGCTTCCTCTCATGGCTTGCTCACTTGGCTTTCTTACACAATCCAGCATGCCTGCTCTGGGATGGCGCTTCCCTACACCATCTGAGCCCTCCTCTCTTAGTCCTTCAACGAGAAAATGCCCTCCAGACATCATACCCACAGGCCAATCTGATTGAGACACTTCCTCAAACAAGGCTCCCTCTGGATGTGTTTAGGTTCTTGTCAAGTTGACCAAAAGCAACCAGCACAGTGTTCAGATGTTTGTGGAAAGAATGCATAAGTGCTTGCACTTTTGCAACTTTCTAAAGTTTACTACATATAGAACTTATCAGCTCTTATGTGAGGCAGCTTGAATCCCAGGCTAAATTCTGATCTGAGAGGGAGGCAGGGTTTGAACTCAGTTTCCTCTCATCAATCCCAGCTGCATGAAGCTCTAGTCAAGAATGTGGATCCTGAGCCGGGTGGTGGTGGCGCATGCCTTTAATCCCAGCACTTGGGAGGGAGAGGCAGGCAGGTTTCTGAGTTAGAGGCCAGCCTGGTCTACAGAGTGAGTTCCAGGACAGCCAGGGCTACACAGAGAAACCCTGTCTTGAAAAACCAAAATAATAATAATAATAATAATAATAAGGAGAAGGAGAAGGAGAAGGAGAAGGAGAAGGAGAAGGAGAAGGAGAAGGAGAAGGAGAAGGAGAAGAAGAAGAAGAAGAAAAATGTGTACTCTGGCACCCACTTCACCACTTCCTGTCTCTGTCACTTCCTGTCTTTGCTATTGGACAGCTCACTCTGTATTCTTCCCCTGTTCCCTGGAAAAAGGATTCCAAAATACAACAAAACACTTTCAACCATTGAAGCAGGCTTGGTATGAGAACTTTGACGTATGGAACTTCTCTTTAAACCATCTAGAACGTTCTTAGTCCCAAGATCCCCTGCCCACTGTATACACTCAACAGATGACCACAGCAAGGCGAATTCACAGCACGGATGTCCATCTTGATACGACTGGTCATGCTAGAATAGCGTCCAGTGCTGGGGTGCTTCTGAGATGCAACCGAAGCTTTGATCTTGCTGTGCCAAGGATTCGTACAAAACAGACCCTGCCTGGACAGCTCTGCCTACCACGTGCAGGAAGTGATGGGAGTCATGTGACCTGCATAGAAGCCGGCGGCCCTGTACCCTCCTCTTCTATCCTGCTGTTTATTGTCTGCCAGAAGATCCTTGGGTTGCCTCTACGTACTTACCCGATGTGTTCTTTAAGGGCTCCTCCGTTTATTTGCTCCATGTTAATAAACAAAAACCACTTTGAAAGGCATTGTTTATTTTATTTACAACTCTTAGGGGAAGTTGGGAGAGGAATTCAGTAATAGCTACAACCCTGAGCCTTTGAGATAGACCATAACAAAAGGAAGGTCCTGAGCTCTGGAACATGGACAGGTTCCTCCATCTTCTGCTACATAGGGTTTCTCATAGGTTTCCAGAGATAATACATACAGAGCAAAGTCTGTGGTCACAGTTATCTCCTGTCTATGCACCGCAAGCCCGTGAGCACAGTGGCTGGTGCAGTGTAACGGGCAACTTCTTGTGTCTGTAAAGTCGGGAAGGGAGTCCTCAGGCACCTGGTCTTGCTATAAAAAAACATTCTAGATTCTGGCAGAAGCTGAATGTGCTTTGTGTGCAACTTGGTTTAATGACTCCTGAGTGCCTCTAGTTCCCTTTGGGGAATTTGCTAAGCTCCTTCAAAAGCCACTGGGATTTCATCTCCTGGCATTAACTGTGATTACTATGATTCTTCTGCCATCCAGGGGCAACTGCATGGGCTTGGCCCATTATCCAAGGTCAGGACTCCTGACAAGCTCTCTGGTGTGAAAAGCCTCAAGGCACAGCGTGGAAACTAGCCTGAAACCTCACCACAGTTACTTACAGGCCATGGCATGCTCTCTATCCATGTACCATCTTACCTGCTTTTCCTCTATGGAAAAGAGGGTAGAGAGGTCCCCAACCCAATCCCAACTCATATGCCAAAACTTAACTCCAGTGTGATAGTATACAGAGCTGGGGCCTATGGGAAGGTATCTTAGTCACTATTTTATTGCTGGGAAGAGAAATTATGACCAGGGCAACTCATTTTTTTTTTTTAAAGAATTTAATTGTGAACTTGCTTACAATCTCAGAGGTTAGTTTGTTATCATCATAGTGACATTGTGGCATGCAGGCAGAAATGATGCTGAAGAAGTAGCTCAGAGTTCGACATCCAACATCCTGATCTATAGGCATGGGAAAGGGAGGAAGGGAGGGAGGGAGGGAGGAAGGGAGAGAAGGAGGGAGGGAGGGAGAAAGGGAAAGAGAAAGGGAGGGAAGGAGAGAGGGAGAAGGGAGAGAGGGAAGAGGGAGAGAAAGAGTGAAGGAGGGAGGGAGAGAAGGAGGAAGGGAGAGAAGAAGGGAGGGAGAGAAGGAGGAAGGGAGAGAAGAAGGGAGGGAGAGAAGGAGGGAGGGAGAAGAGGGAGAGAGAGAAGAAGGGAGGGAGGGAGAGAAGGAAGAAGGGAAGGAGGGAGAGAGAGACACTCTGGGTTTGGCATGGGCTTTTGGAAACCTCAAAGTCCACCCCCAATGACACACTCTCTCCAACAAGACCACACCTTCTAATCCTTTCAAACAGTGCCACTCCCTGGTGACTGGCATTTAAATATATGAGCCTATGGGGACATTCAAACCACCACAGAATGTGACTAGGTCTCCAGAATGGAGGTCTCATGAATGAGATTAGCTCTCTTATGAAAAGGTCTCCAGAGAACTCTTCTGTGGATATTAAAACAATAGAAAAGTCAGAAGCATGCAACTTGGAGGCCTTCACCAGACAGCAACCATATTGACATCCTGATCTTGGACTCCCAGGCTCCAAGTAGTGAGACTCTGTGTGTGACCTGGTCTCATGGCACTTCCTTATAGCACCCCAGCTGATTAGGAAAGAATAGGGTGCCTCTAAACAGGGCAAAAAAAGAGATTTAATTCCATTGGGTAGAAGCCACTGAATCTCAACACCCCCTTTATAGTCGGTTCTTCTATGTGTTGGGGGAGATACATAGAAGGCAATAGATAGAGTAAAAATACCTTCTCCTAGGATGTCTGCCATAATAGCGCTCACTTCTATTTAAGAAGCACCATCACAGAATACTTTCCTATACACTCTCATCTGATCCCTACAATACAAATAAATATACAGTGGGTATTGAGCTAAATCTTCATGATCTGGGTATGGACATGAGATCTTTGAGTCTGCAATGTTAAATGCTTGATTATTATCCTGTAGCTGGTCATACAGAAATTGAGAGTTGGCTCCAGGGTCGAGTCTGTCTTCCTTTGTGTTGTGGAATAGCTCTGCTAAATCACTGCTCAACAACCTAATACTCTAGGAGTTATCTTATGTCTACAAGGACTTTGGAGCTAAGAGCTGGGGCCGTCTGATGAAGTTAGCATCCCATCAGCCAGACACTAGCAGCCCTTGCCAACCCTTGGCAGCTCATCAGAAAAGTCCCCATAGGCCAGGCACAGGTAATGGGAATCTATTGCTAAGTGGGGAACTTATAAGGGAGCCCCACTTGGTTTCCACCCATTCCTGTAGTTGGACTTGCGTGTACATGTGTGGTATGATTGGCATCTTTGCTTTTTCTAAAACTTAAGCTCTAAAATGAAATCCTATTAATCATTGTGACAAGCCAGGGCGGGGGGGGGGCAGTTTTCAGCAGGGGTTACATGGACTGCCTCTAGAAGGCCTCCTATATGGGTGGAGACAATGGAACCACTGTCCAGTGCCATCAGACTTCCTTCAGGAGCCTGTTGAGGTAGGGCAAGCGTGTGTTGTATGTTAAATACTTTAAATGCAAAGATCAAATACCTAATGTCAAATTTTTGCAAACATACAGTTAGCAAGTTATGACAAGGGTTGATGCACGACTGTAATTGAGGAGATTCTGCCAGGGACAAGCCTTCCTTCCCAGAGCTCAGTGTCTGCGGGCACCCTTGCATCCCCCTCTGGATTACCCCAAGTCTTTCCCTGACTGTTTGAAGTGATTCAAACTATGAGGCCATCTTCAATTCCTGTGAAAAGTTACTAAAGTATGGAATTTTGTATGTATTCTTAATAAAAGGTTTCTGAGGGAGGTCGCTGATTACTGATCTGTGCAACACACACATGTATACAATGGCTATTCTGAGAGGCAGTAGTACTAGCTCTTGAGCACACAGGCCTTGGAAGCAGATTTTAAATCCCGCCTCCTCCCCTTGCCAGCTGTGAGAACTTGGACAAGCTATTTGACCTCTCTGTGCCCTTTCCTCACCTGTGAAAAGAAGATAACAGTGCCTACCTCGTGGGGTTATTAGGAGGATTAGATGGATTAATACATGTAAAGCACTTAAAACAGTGTCTGGCGCACAGCCAGAATGCTCTCGCAAACTCATTGACTGCTTACTGTGGCTCTTTCTGGGTATTTTAAGTTCCTGATGCTGTCACATGCCATCTAAAACTAGTTCAGAGATTTCCCTAATTTACACATTCTGTAGGAATAACATTTCGCTATGCATAAATCTTCATAATAGCTGTATCACGAACATCTTTTATAGTTCCATCATGTGTATGGTGAGGGGTTGGAAACCGCTAGGCTATCTGGGACTTGAAGATGAAATAAAAGCACACCTTTCACAAGGGAAATAGAACTAATGCAGAACCCAGCCTTTGTCATTCAAGGCATAGTAAGAAAAGGCCCCCAACAGTAGTTCTGAGCCCAACTAACCACACAGAAAATTGTTTCCTTTGCAGTTTGAAGGGCCACCAAATGCCAAGGAGAAAGTACCAAACCCACAGCTCGAGGCTTCTTGTCAGGGATCCTACACTGTCATCTCAGGTTTCAGGGCAATGCCTCCTCCCACTTCTGTTCAGTGTATTATGTCCCTAAGACACATTACAAGACATGGCTGTCACAAATGTCAGAATTACACCTGCCAGTGTCACCAAGGCAGCACCGCTCATGTCACAAGTGACTGCCATGGCAAATCTCTCTTCAGTTCACTTTGTTCTGAAGAAACAGAACAGCTTCAGCCCAGAGGTTCTGGGGAAAGCTTAGGAATTATCTCAGAGCCAGGGATAGGAGACCTGGAGAAAGACCTCCTCCCAGGGATTGCCATAGTAACCCCACAGCAGAGCCCTCAGGGCCATGTTCCTGATCTGTGGGGGCATCTTGCTAACACTGAAATGTGGTTGGTGATGTTTCTTTCAGAGGGCTGCTCTCCATCTTAAACAAACAAGGGTGATGTTAACCACATCCATCACTTTCAACAACGTCCTATCTGTATAGCGTGCCTCTTCTGAGTTGTACAGAGAATAATTTCTAGGCAAGTGGATGGACATCATAAAAGCACGCCATTTGTGGTGCCCACGATTACCCTTATTAGACATTCATTTAGCATTCTCTTTTCCATTTAGAAATTCTTTTAAGTCATTTTATTATCTTGTATGGGTTTTTTTTTCCTGCAGGTATGTCTGTGAGTCATGTTCACACGGTGCCCTCAGAGGTCAGAAGAGGGCATCAGATCCTCTGGGACTAGAGTTAGGAAGGGTTGTGAGCCACCATATGTATGCTGGTTACTTAACCCAATCATCTGGAAGAGGAGTTGGTGCTCTTAAACACTGAGCCTTCCCTCAAGCCATCTTTTCCATTTTTAACTGATTCAAGCAGAGAGGCTCATTGTTTAGCTTCCACGCACCATTAACAACAGCAACAAAGATGTTTTATACACGCAGGTCCGTCTCATCACATGATTCCAGTCACAGGAGGCAGAGAGTTTCTTGTTTAAAAACTGTGATTAAGCAAATAGTCCAGGGTCCTGTCATTTTTTGGTTATTCTCCAAGGCCTCTGACTCTAGTGTCATCTCATGAGACTTCAGATCTGTACCTTAAAGCTAAGAACCAACACAGAGCAGGGGCATACGTGGCCCCAACATTCTCAAACAATTCCAGGAGGCCTTCAACACAGACAGGACTCTTGTTTTCTCAGATGAAGGATGCCAGTGCTCCATGCCTGCCATGAGAACAGGTGCTTTACTCAGGCAGGAAGAAGCTCAAACACTCACCTGCTTGCTGTTCTTCTGAGCTTTGGCTTGATTTTGCCTTTACATAGTTGATGTTACCATTTGAATCTTTTGTTGTTGTTTTGCTTTTCAAGATGAGATTTCTCTCCTGTAGCCCTGGAACTCACTCTGTAAACCAGGCTGGCCTCAAACTCAGAGAGATCCACCTACCTCCGCCTCCTGAGTACTAGGATTAAAGGCATGTGCCACCACACAGCACCACTGAAATCTTAAACATTCCCAACAGGTTCATGTTTTGAGCGCTCATCTCCAGCTTTGTGTGGTTTAGAAGGCTGTGGAGCCCAGCTAACTGAAGAAGGGTACGTAAGGATTATACTGGCCTGGGGTTCCAGCCTTCTTTTCCTGTTTCCTGGTAACTGTGATGTTGGCAGGTACTCCCACTGCCACAAAGAAGCCTGTTGGCCATGCTTTCCCCTAGTATAGTGGGGACACTATGAAACTATGAGCCAAAATAGAAATCTTCCTCCATTAATTCTGTCACTCTGATGAGAAAAAAACCTACACCCACAAATCCATATCTATTTTTTAGAGATAAAAAATAGAATTATTATTATTTTAGTTTTACTGTGAAAGCATTTTTTTTTTTTTTTTTGGTTGGATGGTTGGTTTGGATTTTATAAGACAGGGTTTCTCTGTGTCTAGGAAAGCCTTGGCTTTCTTAGAACTCACTCTGTAGTTCAGGCTGGTTTCAAACTCAACTGGGCTGGGATTAAGGGTGTGCACCACCACTGCCAGGCATGAAAATAAATTCAGGCAGATACCAAGAGGGGAAAACAACAACAGCAACAACAACAACAACAACAAAAAGAACAAATCTTCAACTTAGGTGGTACATGTTGGAGTGGCTTCTTTCAAAAGATGGTTCATTCTAACTCACATTTCCTGACTTCATGTCAGACACCCTGCTGAGGCTCAAATAAGGACATCAGACCAGTCAAAGTTTAACTCAGTTTTATTGTCCAGTGTTGAGTATTTTCAAATTATACAACATGCAGGCTGCCAGAGTATCCGTTCATCTCCATTTTAGAACCCAGGAGATAACCAGAGTTTCCCAAGGGCCAGGGAGGGTTACTTCCAGATCTTTGGGGACATTTCTATCTCACAGGATAGCTATTTAAATACACACTGCCACTCTCCCCATCAAACCACAGAAACAAGTTTGTCCACAATTTTTCTTAATGAAATCTACTGTACAGAACACAAAGCCCAGAGAACACACATCTGCAGTACACATGACACTTTATAAACTAGACAGATAGAATTCTACAGAAAGCCCTATTCCCCTTTTATCTGCACACATGGAAGTATTTAAAATTGATACACAGTTCTCAGAAAATAAGCAGACTTCACGAAAGACCAGTGTTTCCTTTGGCAGTTATCTGGTCCTTACTCAACAGTTGTTTAAAAACTCACACTTATGTTAGGAAGCAGTTTTAAACAGTGATGGTTCTTTAGCTTGCTCAAGATAGTCAGAATGGGACAATGAAGTGAAACCTGCCCAATGACAAACTTCTGATAATGACAAGCTTCCCCAATGTTTTCTACCTAGAGTCCCAATGGCGCCTGCTCTACAAAGGAAGGGACTAATCAAAGCTTTATGTTCCTTTAGCTATTCTTCTAGGAAAGGAAAGCTGACAAGAACCCCATCCCCTCAAGCTCTAGTGAAGCCTTGGGAGTGTCTGAGACAGAAAAATTATGTCTCTATATGGACTTGAAGGCTTCAAGGTGTCACTGGATCCACATTCTAGACAAACATTTTTAGCCCTTCATTTATTCCAACACTTCTACGAATTCTTCACCATGCGATTCTATATCTTTTAAAAGGCTTAACACCTCTTACTGTTCTACCTGCCCATCCACTAAAGCAAATTGCTCATCATTTGAAGAGATGAGACCTACATACAGGATTCTCTAAGGACTGATCAAATGTAGTTGGTGTTATATGCCCCAACCATAACTGCTATCTTCAATAACATTCATAATCATCACCCCACCAGCTGGCAGGCAGAGGTTATTTGTCTAAACCATCTGGCTGTTCTCATACGGCACCTCAGAGTAAACTTTCAAGACATGGGCATGAGATAGTAAATTATTCAGGGAGTACACACTGGCATACATTCCAGCATGTGACGGAAATGGAACCATCCACTTGGCTGTTGAGAAGTGGGATTTTTTACAGTTAGAGTATAGGATGTAATAGCCTGTCAACAATGAAAACTTTATATACATGGCCTTTAAAAAAAAAAGTGGCCTGAGAGCACAGTGTTCTGATAAAGGAATTAATAGACAATGTGAGATTAAGGGGTTGCTTGAATAAACCACATAATCTGTTCCAATGACGAGCCTAGCTTTTAGTCACAGTGTGAGAAAATTAGATTAGAGGTCTTATAAAGATTGGCACTAGATGGACTGACTGGCTGATCAGCAACTAGAATTATCCCTAAAAGACATCAAAGCCAACTTTCTCTGTGAATAAAAGTACAGTGAATTTTGTAAGGCCCTTGCAGAGATCAAGTAATGTGAACTACAAACGAATGCTGCCTTTTAAAACTTGAAAGTGCCCCACAATTCTTCAGAAGTAGAAAATGGGAACCTAGGGGGGAAATTGCTTTAGAAATAATCTAAAATCATCCATTTTATAATGGCTGCTAATGAAAGCCAAGAACAGGATATTACTGACCTGTACCCAATTCCGAACACAAAGTAGCACAGTTGTCTAAAAGACAATAGCAGGTCCTATACACAAGAAGCATTTCATTGGTGGTCCTCTTAAAGGCCAACATTTCAGCTTCCAAGTCAGAGGCAAACATAGACAGTAAGCTTCTAATCCGCATCCGTTAGTATGGATGCAAGCCTGCCCCGAAAAGGACCTTTCCATCAGACTCCACATAGCAGCCATACAGTTATGTTGAACAGCTAGTGGTAACAACATTAAACAAAGTGAACACAGGTAAACAAACACAAAATCATCTCTGTAAAATAAATACTTCAATAGAAGTTGTCTTCTTTTCATGCCTAGTTAAAACAAAGCACTGTTATAAAGGGCAACATCTAACAAATAAATTAAGTCAAATCGGTATTAGGAAAAGTCTGTACAAAAGAATCTGGAAGGTAATATACACAGCCCTCAACATTTTACACACGCATGTGCAGAAGCACACATATTAGCTACATTAAGTTTTTCTATCCCCACCATCACAGCCATGAGAAAGCCTAGAATGTCCTCTTACTCCAGGGGTACCAGCTTCAGAAGACAGTGAGAGCTCACACTTCTTGGTCACATAAGATGACAATGTGGGTAATTTCTCTGAGATGCATGGGGATGTTACTAACTAAACCACAACTTAATGAAAAGAAATAGCAGCACATAGTATCAACGTACTTAAGCCGGTTCGTTTCTCTTGAAACTCTACTTCTTGGCAACTGATCCTTTTAGTATGCCCGACTGGACGTAGTCACCTTTAGATTCATGGATTTGAATAAAATAATAATTAAATGTATATAAAAACAAAAACAAATCAATCCAGCTATACTGATTTTTCTGCCCCCTAACCAAGCCTCAAAGAATAAAAAGCCTATCTGGTGCCAAAGAAAGAATTCAAATCAGCAGTTTGCAATGATAGGTTACAATAAAAACAGACAGGCATAAATCTCATCAATGACTTTCCTCTGAGGGAATTCTTTTCCAACTACTGTATTGACGCTGGATCCCTTTAGGAATATCTCCTCAGGCACTCGATGGTTTGCTAGAGAAAGAGGCTACCCCAAGGCAGGTTCCAGGGATCTGAAGGAAGTTGTGAGGAGGGGGTGAGGGGCAGCCTCATCTCTACTCACCCAATTCTGCAGCATTTCCAACGCTTGTGTAGGAATGGTGTTCAAACAACTGGGCTGGCCAGACTAGTCACTGCAGGCCAGGACTAGTCACTGCAGGTTCACCAGCGAGCAGCTTGGAGGTGAATTCTATGACTCTTCACATTTTCATAGATGTGTCTGAATGAGCAAATTCTACACTGCTATCGTCAAACTGTTTTTCTACCTTGAAGAAATCTGCTTTGCATTTTAACAGGTGCCATACTAAAAGGTCTATTGTACAGATCCAAAGATATGACCAGGATATTTAAAATGCTCTCTGGGGTTGGTTTTGGAAAAGTGTTCAGAATGAAAATTTTGAACCCTATAGCAGCACTTTTTTTTTTGTTCCCTAAAAATATAAAGTAATGTGTTTATTTTACAGGAAACCAGACAGTCGAGGCAGAGCATGGTGACTGGTTCCGCAGCACTTGGTTGTCCCTCTGGGATGGCACAGCAGGGTGTTCCATTCCAATAGGCCAAAGCACTGCAGGGGCCTCCCGGAGCTGAGAAGTGACAGTGACAACAACCTCTGAGCAGGAAGTGGGTATTGCATAACCCCCTCCTTCCAACTTCTTAGGAGAAGGATCCAAGCATGTATCTGTGCACAAAAATTCTACACAGCGCAAACACCTGAATGTGGTGTACTACAGACGGCTGGGCAAGCAAGTGTAAAAAGAAACGGGAACTGTATAGGGGAAATAAAGGAACTGGTGACTAATATAGTCCTTTTCATGCTACGTGGAGTTGTATCTGTTGAAAAAGAAGGAGAGAGAGAACATAGGCATTAGCGATCAGCAGACTCACTCCTCAGACTTTTGTTTCAGACTAGACTTTTTGAGCAGAGCTGTCCAATGCAAGTATGACCCAAGCCCTTATTTTATTTCTTCTCGTATCTGCATTAAAAGGAAAAACTAATCTCAATGATACGTTTATGTAATCCAGTATTAAAATTTGACTTCAGTATATACGTATGCAGCTATTTTTCACTGCAGTGTTGCCACTGAGGGACTTGCACATACTCCACCCCGATGTAAGTGTGCTCAGCCTGGTGTTTATTGCTTGCCACCAGTGCTTCTCAGCTGAGACTTGGCTAACGTAATGGATAACAGAGCTTCCTACATCCTGGATCTAAGTATTTTGTCTTGACACAGTCACGGTGACTTTGGGAGTACTGACTCCCAGAAGTCAGTACATTCTGAATTCGTGTGCAGAGTAGCACAAAGCACTTCCTGTCCTAAGAGACAATCAGACATCGTTCATTAACCAATACACACATCACCAGACAGGTCAGGCATGGTCCTGACCCACGTATTCTACAGAGAGAGAACTGATCTGAAAGTGTTTCACACCAATGGAGACATGAAAGTCTCAGTACAGCATGCCTTTCTAGTTTACTCGGCCTCTCAGTAGAGGTCTATCCAGCTGACCTTGCACAGGTCCCCAAGATGGGAGTCTTGGACCTGTTCTGACTGGAAACCAGCCCTGAGTGGTCTTCTGTTAACTCTTGTAAGCTTGACATTCAGAACATATCAAAAGAGTGATCCCCTGCCAGCATCGAGGGGACCTGACCCATCTGTAATCTGCCCTGTGAATTTCCTGCAGAGGTCCTGGAACCCTCGGGCATAAGAGGTGGGGCAGGAACTGGATGGGCAGGTACAACCTCGTCCTCGGAAGCCAAAGGAAGTGGCACAACAGGAAATATGGAACCAAAGAAAAATTCATCTGTTTCCCTGAGTTTGAACAAGACTCCATAACCTGACACACTTTACTCCCTGTTTACCTCCAGCCTTCTGTCCACCTGCAGGGTCTCACAGCTTAGCCACAATACTTTCTCCATGTTGTTTCTCTACAACCTCCTCATTCATAATAGTGTAAGCAGTACCACATATTTTGTGTAAATAAACGCAATATAAATTATACATGAACACAAAAGAACAAAGAGGAACATGGAACGGAAGCAAAACCAGGCAGGTGAGGGGTCAGTCAGTTCATGCTAAGAAGAGCCATTCCTCTCGGACCCACACAAAATCCACAGGAATCTCAGTTTGTGTCATTTCCCATGCTTACAACCTCCCCTGATTAAAGGGGACAGAAACAACCTTTGATGGTCATCTTGTAATTTCTACAAGTTACACAGAGAGAAAACAGTTTATAGGAAGGACAATTTTCACATTGGCCTTTCTTGAGAGTCCATGCTTCCTATTGAGTGCAGAATGACTGATGCAGTCATTTACAATCCATTTTGAGTTGAAAACCAACAGGAAGGCTTTTGAACAGCCACACTGAGATCCTACTTCACCTAAGTGTTTGTTTCTCCAAACACAGCATCCCACTGGGCAGAAGGGATTGGTCTTCCTGTGAGCCTGGAGGCAGGGAGGTGCTGGCTGGATACCTTACACTGAGATCATGGCCCACAGCAATGACTACAGGCAGCCCATGTTGACACAGGAAGCATTCAGCACACAAATGTTGGGGCCCAGCCTCAATAACTCCAGCAGACCGTGAAGTGAGGAAAGTTCCACTAGAAAGATGGTATTCAAGTCCCACACTGCCCCCAGGTACAAGTTCCAGCACGTTTGGGCTGACAGCTTGAAAGAAATGGGGGCCACAATGGAGGCTTAAACTTTAGTCACTTCAGGGGCAGTAAGAAAGAGGTGGATTGTGGCAGGCTGCTGATGAAAAAGCAGAAGCTGAAATAGGGTTCTTTCTTCACTACAATGAAGAGTCCCCCTCCCAACCCCTTACTCCAATTTTTCAGATTGTTTTGGGTCAGCTAGAATATCTCCAATCCAGCTTCCCACCACCTGGATGTCCATTTCCTTTGATGGATGCACCACAGAAAAATGGAAGGAAATGTTGAAGGTAAATTATTTCTCTCTACACCCCCCCCCACCCCAGTACCTCATTGTTTTCATCCCAGGAGGCCAAGGAATCCTGAGAGCTTAACACCTGCTCCTGTGGACCTTCTCTCCAGGCCTGTAGAAGAGATGCTCACTCACCCAACGGGGGCAAAGGACCAGACCAAGACACCAGGCAGTGTACTGACCCGTGGCCCTGCCAACCTGAGGCCAGCCTTTCAGAGTGGGAATGTGTGGCCAGATTTAGAAGGAAATAAAATCACCTTGCTTTAGAAGGGGCAGAGAAGGCTGAAGAAAGAAGCTAATTATATACATAAGGGTTTTGCAAGAAGTATTTAGACTCCAACCCTCAACTTTGGCTTTTGAAATTGCTTGCAGTAGATTTAAGCCTAATCCAAACAGTACATAGTTTTATCTTTCCCTTTGCATTTCTACAGTTCAATCCCCATTTATAAGAATTACCAGTTGCCTTTGCTTATCGAAGTGATGCAATCTGCCACCAAGGAACCGTTCCGCATTTTTGACTGGGAGAAACGCATAACCCAGACTACTGAAGCAAGGTCTTCCTGGTGCCACCAAGTCTCCTTCTGAGTTCCGGGTGGTAGTCTCCAGGTAGTCTCCAACACTGCCCACCTCAGATTTCTCTGTCCTGGTCCCTGCAGGCCCACTTCTTTTCTTTAGACCCTAGCCTCACAAGTACTAGAAGATTAGTATTCTAAAGGTCAAGTTTTTGCTAATTTCCTATCTGGGTTTCCTTTAATTTCTTCCACATGTCTTATCAGACGCCTACATAAGGACCCTTTCATCCCTGTACAACAGCCAAGAATTTTCTCTGAAGTGACAAGGACGGTGGCTCTCTTTATATACTCCAGCCAAGGCCATGCAGAGAAACAGATGCAGGAGCAGCTGAGAGAAGTGGCCGCTATCCATTAAAGCAGACAAAGAGGTCTATGAAAATGTGAAGTAATGCCAATTAGCTAAGGGTTTTAAATTTTTTTTCTTTCCTTTAAAATGTTATTTATGCCTGCACTGTACATACCCTCATAAAGACACATAACTAAATAAAAATAAATTGTTTATAAAGTCAAGGGACTAGAGAGATGGTTCAGTGGTTAAGACCACAAACTGTTCTTCCAGCATCCACAAAAGTCAGTCCGCACCCTTCTGTAATTCCAGCTCCAAGAGATTTAAATCTTCTTCCGGTCTCTGGAGGGATCTGTACTCATGTGTACATTCCCACAGATGGGCATACACAAAATTAAAAATACAACTTTTTTTTTTTTTAAAGTCACTTATGGTAATTTATTTAAATGAATCACTCATTTAATGTTTTAGTTTTAAAATGTTATATAATACATATGACAAATAGATACTAAAGCCCTGATGTCACCAATCCTCTTTTAAGGATACACAGGGAACCTAAGGTCAAAACCTTAAGAACTGGCAGACAGAAGCTCCAAGTTCCTGGTCTCAGACCCTTGTGAGTTTGGCCCTTTTCTTTGGAATACTTTGGATCCAGAATAAGGATCCCTGGCTAGGTGGTGTGAGCATGTGCAGAAACAGCATGCACAGAAACAGAAGCAGAGGCTGCTTCTGCCAACAACCACTGACTCTCCTGTGGGCCCACAAGGTAACTGGAAAGCTGGATTAAAAACATGGCGTCCAGGTTTTTTGTGCCTTCCTGCTTTCTTTTGGGTCCTCCACCTACCTCTTCAGTTTGGCACATTAGCTACTCACAGAGCTCTGTCTAACCTAGCTTATCCCCTTTCAAGGCTAAAGGCACAGCGCTGTCATTGTCCTAATGGAGTTTCAGGAAGAGGAAAACCCTCATGATAACTTTCTTACCCCTTAACTTCCTACCCTGCAGCACTGTGTCCCTGAACTTTCTTTTTCTACATGAAGGCAATCATCCATGAGGGTCTTGATGGTTATAATCTGAAATAGAAGTGACCATCTCCTGAGAAACACTGGCCCTACCAGCAATAAGGGCTCTGCAGACCTCCCTCCAGAACTAGAACTGAGACAAATGATAACCAGACCACACCATGACCAGGACCACCCAACTCTGCTTTCACCTCCTGCCTCTGGACCCAGTTCTCCCTGTGCGTTAATGTAAAACTTATGCCAAGCACCCTGAGACAGCCTTGGAGTGAATAAGACCTTATTTGTTCTCTTTTCTAATGTGGCAACAACTGAATACATCTATCTCCGACTTTTACCATTATCGGCTCTTTGCCTGGTATAGCAGGAAAGTGGTCTAGCCTAGGTTCCCAGGGCTGCCAGTGGAACCTGCACTTTTACCCTAAAAATCTGCACTTTTTCTCTGGTTATGAGACTTACAGATGCCTGGTCTAGGCCCACAGACCCTATACCTTAGGTTCACACTCACACACTTGATCCTCAACGGACCTGTAAGTAGGTGTTGACCACATAGAGGCACAAAGACAAAGTGACTTGGCCAGAGGTTAAGAACCAAGCTCAGACCAAAGTGATCCAGCACCACCTCGGTGAGAATCTAGTCATTGTTTCTGCCTGTAGTGGGCCCCTTGAATGAATGAACTTTGTGATCGTCCAGCTATAATGGCTAGGGTTTTAGCACAGCAATATGAATGGGGGTTTAGAGGTGGGCTGCACTTGTCTGGAGGACCCCTGCATGCCATCAGTAAGACTCAGTGTCATAGTCTCAGGGGCTAAACTGACAGCCACATCTGGTCTGCCCTCCAATGCAGTATGACCCCATTTCTGCTGAGAACAGTTATCTGGGTGTGCATCTTGGGGTACACAAGATAATTTACTTGTGACAGGGTGTCACAACCAAGAAGGGGAGACAGTGAAGGGTCACCCTAACAATGGTACAAGACAAATGGGATTCGGGTGATTAAGACAAAAAGTCACAGATGAAAAGACAGGAAAGTCCAAGACATACAAGGGCAGAGTGAGGGGGCAGCCTCTTGGGAAACCCAGCACACAGCTGAAAACTTGAAAGGAAGGGCTTTGGTGTTGGAGTAGCCAAGTGCTTGGAGAGGAAATTCCATTCTGCCTGGTTGGAGGAAGGGAAGTGGTGGAGAAGTTGGGGGTTCTGAGGAGGTGGGAACTTCTTCTGATCAAAGGAAGACATGCCCATACCATAACTGGGCCAGGAGTTTACGGCTCCAGCTTCAAGTATGTGAAGATGATGAAGAATGAGGGAACTCGGAGCTGAGGAGACATACAGGAGAGGCCTGTGTTAGAAATACTGACTCTCCCCTCTCTGCTGCACATCTGGAATCCCCCTTGCAAGAGCCCCGTTTACTGTGAGGAGACTAGAAAGTAGTGTGTGCATTCCATGTCTATGGCTCCATCCGGGCTGGGCGAAGGTCTGTACTGAGCAGAGGTGCACCGTCCAGGCAGACCAGCAGTCAGGATTTCAGGCTGAGTCACAGCTGACTACAGAAGCAGCGGACAGCAGTGAATGCAGGCAGAGCTTCATTGTACATCTATTTCCATCCCGTTACCCAAGAATTTAAAGGTGCTATTTACACTAATAATTCACAATTGTTTATTTTACTCACACTAGAGATCCTGAGGAAGGGACCTAAACAGAACAGATATCCTTCAATGATAGTCCAGGGATGTCATGTGGAGCAGAGAGGTTCACAGTGTGATACCTAGGCTCCCCAGGGGTCAGGCTAACCAGGGGATCCTGTCGGGCTGTGGAAGGGGCTGTCCAAGAGCTCTCCTTATGTCTCAGAACATGAAAGCAGAGTAGGAAAAAAAACCCACTTATTTTCTTCATTAAATATATGTCCCAAGCACTAAATGAATCCCAGTAGAATACCACCATGGTTTCCAAAAAGGTACCAAACATTTTACCAATGGTCACATCCCCATATACCTACAGCTTCACACTTGATTGTTCTCTGACCTTAACTGTCTCCAAGCATGTCACAAGAGGAGGCATGGTGTGATTCTAACAAAAGGAACGTGGTACCTTGTCAAGGCACATGCAAGCGAGGGCACATCAGAGGAGCAGCAGTGGCACACGGTCACACTGCACGTTTCTGTTTATTTTCCATGAAAACTCAATTCATCTTCTATTAAATTATGATATGGTTAAGTGGTTTAGGTTTCTGACTTGTGGTTTTGTTTTAATATAATTTTAAAATTTGTTTTGACTTCA
The DNA here is from genome assembly GCF_011762505.2 of Arvicanthis niloticus. Classification (NCBI taxonomy): domain Eukaryota; kingdom Metazoa; phylum Chordata; class Mammalia; order Rodentia; family Muridae; genus Arvicanthis; species Arvicanthis niloticus. Next base: position 26,967,884 of record NC_047659.1, on the reverse strand, counting down.
TGGCCGTGTTAACTATGTAAGAACTGGGAATGTATATTATTTTGAATTTATAAATATTTAAGTATTATAATAAAATAAGTTCAACCAATGTTGGGAACCCCTGAGAATTGTATTTCTTAGAAATATTCTTTTACCTTTCATGTTTGAGAAAATGTAACAGTTAAATATAAGGGCATTTAAGGGAGATAGATATCCCCTCTCTATATATATATGTAGATAGATATATATCACACATACACACACAGTGTGGGGGCAGGGCACACATCACACACAAATGTGTGGTTAAGTCTAATAAATGAGGATTCAGCAATGCCCTCACAGCGCCATCTGGTGGAAACATTCGAACAAATCCTCATTGGAGTTGCCATTGTCAAGAAGAGGAGCTATCTCCAGGGCCCTCAGAACCGGAGAGCTGGATAAATATTTAACTGTGTGTCTACACTCAGTGTGGAGCCTCAAACAAGCCCTCCACGCTGCTTGAGAGGACCATTTCACACCTCTATTCTCAGGCCTACAGCCCTTCCTTCCCTGCTGATAATCTGTGCTTCTTACTTACAAAAAAAAGGGAGGCCCAGTACTGAGCAGTTTGACCCCACCTACCTTCCTGCTGCACCTGCACCTCTACCCCGGCACCTTAGCTGAATGGATACCACCAGTTGATAATTGGCAACAATATCATCTGCTTTTTAAGAGAAAGGCATCTATCTCAACCTACATCCTCCACATCTCTGGTTTACATCAAATGTAGCTCACATCACTATCACCGGCACCGGCACTGGCACCGGCACCACTCACCATATCCAGTTCCACACAAATTGCCTAAAGCTGCCCAAGCTCACCACTATCTGGCTTTCACCAACTATCCAGTCTCTGTCTCCCTGTGACCTTACATCCTCTTACTCAGATCTTACCCTTGTGTCACTTTTCATGACTTACTTCTCAGTTTTCAGGCCAGATCTTCCACTCCCTACCTACCCTGTAGTCTTTAAAATATTAGATTCTAAACACAATCTTCACTCTCTAGACCTCTGACTCTGGCCTCTGCTGAGCTCCAGACTCTTGCCTATCTGTTGTGGAGCAATTGCCTCCAAATTTAAAACCTCTATTCTTAAGACTATGGAAGTAAGCAACGCACAAGTTTCAGGAAGTCCCTGAAACTGACCAGATAATATAAGCATTCCTCCTACTCCAGCAACGTTAGGTAAGTGGTAAGAACTACAAAGGAAATTCATTTTCAGTGAAGCAGCTGTCTTTGAGCTACCTACAAGTCATGCAGAGAGGACCAAGGTCCCAGATAGAGTGGGCATTCAGTGAGGCAGCTGTCTGAGTTATTCTTGTTCTTGTAAGTAACTCTAATGAATCTCATTGGTTCACCAAGTTGGACTTTTGTGTAATTATTTATTTTGTCTGTCATCAGTTCCTCATCTGGGATGAAGATACATCAGTGTTGCATCTCCAGGAATAATATCATACAACATAAATGGTAACTAATCAGGGATGGATAGAAAACAAAGAAGGGAAGGGGAGGAGGGTTGCATGATCCCCACAATGGTATTAAGATTGATCTGTGCAAGGGTGGAATATCTGTGAGAGAAATTCTAATACGGCTACCTTTCCCTATGTGTTATAGGATGGCATGCCCTCTTTCTGTAAGTGGTGGCTGTAGTTTTCACAAGATTTGTGACAGGACATAAAACTAAGGCCAAACTGTCCTATAGTAGATTCCCCACCTTGATGGAGAATCCTAGAGTAGCCATCTTTCTCTGCTGGGTATGGGCAGCATGAATCCTTGATGAATGGGGTCTACCTTCTGACTATGGGATGCCTCCAAAGTGCTGATGGATTAAATAACATGTTATAGTCTCCGAGGGTGACATGGATGAGATGATTAACTGGTTATGGCATCAGTTGCTGGGCCCCTGGTATGAGTCAACAGGCATTCAGCTGTCTTCCTAGGTAGAATTTGCTGGCTTAAAGGGGGCTAAAAACAGGAAAAGAACATGTAGTAATCACTTGCCTCTATATTTACCCTATTTTAAATGTGATGGAGGTATTGCCTCGCCACTGCTTATGGATGGGTACGAGAATGCCACACACTCTGTTGAAGAGCACTTTGTGGGATGCACAAAGATGGGGCCCATGAAAGAAGTCAGCTAATGAGGGAGAAGAGAACAAGGTAAAAGTGATTAAAAAAAAAAAAAACAACTCTCAAGTCTAAACATTAACATAGAGAAAGAGGAGATCCATGGCTCAATGTGTACATGGGGACCTTTAAATGATCCATGCAGCCAGGTGGTGGTGGCGCACGCCTTTAATCCCAGCCCCTGGGAGGCAGAGGCAGGTGGATCTCTGAGTTTGAGGTCGTCCTGGTCTACAAAGTGGGTTCCAGGACAGCCAGTGCTACACAAAGAAACCCATGCAAGACCATGGTAACCAGGAAGTATCTCTCGCTCAGCTTCTTGAACTGGGAAAGATTTCTACATGGGCCATAAGAAGGGCCTGTCATGCGAGGCTGTGAGCATGAGCGCAGATGGGATCAATCCGAGTGCTGTGAAGGACTGAAGAAGCTAAGTGTTTTCTGAGACAAAAGCTGGGAACCAGAACTGTCAACTTGAGGGAAACCAATGTCTGAAGGACTGGCTGATAGAAACCATTAGGACTCCAGGTTTTCACCAGGTGAGGTTCTCATGACTATGAGGGACCGGAAGATGATACAAGAACAGGTGTCAGTCACTGAGAGAATCAGCTTGGGAGAGACAGTGTTGATGCCTGGCTCACTGGGCCTGGTGGGCCTATTTACCCAAAATTTAAAAAGAGACTGACTCAGTGGGAACCCCAGGAAGAGCAGGGGCCTTTGGTGGCTTTGCTGAGCACCAACGTGACCTTTATGATGTAAGAGAGGCTCTGAGATCTAAACACCACCAACACATAAACTGGTTTCATAAAACACAACAGCAAAATCAACAGAGATGATGACAAAGGAGGCAAAATGGAGGGATTTGCACGGGCCGGCGGCGGCAGCAAGATTTGTGTTAGGCAAACGTTGTGCTACTGGGCTTCTAAAAGCCTTTAAAGTCTGACCAGTAGTTCACAAAGGTCATAAGTGATAAAAATAACGTAGATGACAAAGACTAACCTGGGGTGAGCAGAGTATGCGATATTAATGTGCTAAGGTGCAGACTACTTACTTAATCCAGGCTGATGAAAAGGCACTGCATGGGCCACAGTGCCATGCTGCTGCCTATCTGAGCCCAGGGGCCGGTTCCAGCAGCAGGCACAGAGTGCAACCCTTTGGACTAAGCCCTAAGTTGACCGCACCAACAACAGGTAGAGAGATGAACAGCAGCCCTGCGACAGCAGAGTGTGACGCTGGATGTCTGTCTCAAGGGTAATGTTTACAGATGACAGAGGGCTAAAGGGATAGCATCCCCCTCCACACCACTATACCTAACACTGCGCAGTGTTTGTTTGTCATTGAAGAAAGTATCTCTGTGAAAGTGCCCTGGCTGTCCTAGAACTCTTTTTGTAGACCAATCTGGCATCAAACTTACAGAGATCTGCCTGCCTCTGCCTCCTAAGTGCTGGGATTGAAAATATACACCAGCACGCCTAGCTTCTAACGTTGCACTTATGAAGAAATAACTTATAAATGTGATGAGATCTTTTCATGCTGTATTAGATCTTGTTAGCGTTCCTTTTCTAGTATGCCCTTAGCTGCTCAAGACCACTGGCACTACTAGAAATGGATGCCAATGGTCCTTTCAGAGGCTCTGCCCGCTCTCCGTAAAAAGGTTTCATTATAGAATGCCAACTCTAGAGTGTCTTACAGAGTTATAAAAGCATGTGAGAAAACAGTTACGGCAGCTGTTGGGCTTATATGACAGCATCCTGCACGAGCCACTCTGAGAAGCCAAAATACTGTTACATAATCACAGTGAAAAATTTTAGTCACAGCAGAGGGCTAACACTCTAGGGGTTGTCTGCTACAGAGAATTCCACCTCCCTGCCCCGAAAAATAGCAAAAGGCCATTGCCACTGCTGCTGGCTCCATGCCAGAACTAAATGGTAAGACCTGACTGGCAAACAGGGTGCATGCATTGATTACAAAATAGAAAAATCTGGTTGGGACTGAAGTGGAGGTCTCCCCCCTTGCTGGATGGCTTTCATGATGCTGCAAGGTGCCACACAGGCTGCTGGGGGGAGAATTGTCACCAACAGTCCTTCTGGACCCTATATGCCACACCATCAACATGCCAAGCAAGATGTGACTACAGGTACAATAGCAGCACAGATGGTTTGGGGTATGACCAACAGCTTTCTAACTAGATTTAAACCCCAACTCTATAGGGGAGAATTCACTTCTGGTGCTGTAAGAGACAAGGAAAGTCTGAGGCTGGGTATGTCCACAGGCCCCAGTGGAAAATAGCTGCCATGGTTTTACTGAAGATATGTGATGTGGCTGTCAAACTGCCCACTAAATATCTGTGCATATGCCTGTGGGTCACTGTTGCTCTCAGAAGTTGGTCATGGAGGGAAACTTCCTTTCACAATTGATGGCACACTACAGAAACTCAAAACCTCTGGTGAAGCTCTTAAGTATAACATACTGTTGCTGTGATATAGTAACTTAATGCTTGGCCTTAGATAGACATCTAGGTAACCCCCTCAGAGGTTCAGGGTCATCACAGAAAAGAGGATAGAAAGAATTATTAAGAGCCAGAGGAAGCCATGGAACGCTTGTGTAGCAATTTCCTCTGAATTCCATCCTTGCAGGAAGCTCATTAACATTTAGGATGTGAACAATTCACAAATCTCAAGAAGTCCCTGAAACTTAACAGGTACACAGAAAGCACCCAGCTATAGGAACTGGGTGGATAAATATGCTTAAGGGCCTTCAATTTCAGCTCAAGTCATCATAAACCACTTTGCAACTCACTGAGTACAAAATGAATTTTTACAGTTGTTTCTCTCAAGGCTCTAAAACTCTCTTCAGTTCTGATTTTTGTTCTCTTTGAGAAAGGCTTTCTGTATCTCAGGCTAGTCTGGAACTCAATATATAGTTAAGGATGTGAGGATGATCATGAATTTCTGATATTCCTGTTTCTATATTCCAAATACTCGGATTAAAGGTTTGGAGCACTGTATCATGTTTGTCAGAGAAGCTGTGACTTTTCAGTCTTCAATAGAAGAGGCTATACCAGTGTCAATCAACCTTTGGTTGTGCACATCTTACACAAAATATGAGTTTTAAATCTACTGTGGTAGCTCATACCTGTGATTCCAACACTCAGGAGGCTCGGGCAGGAAGACTGGTGTGTGTTCAAGGCAAGTCTAGGCTACATAGAGAGTTCCAGGTCAACCTGGACTTGAATGGGTTTGGCAGAGTTTTACTGAATTCCACGAGGAGGGTGCCTACTCAATACACAGTCTGGAATTCCTGGTCCAGTGTTTTTACTAAGGACTTGCTGGAAGGTCAGAACTCACAGTGTGAGTCTGACAGTGTCATCAAATGACAATCTACACACTGCATGTTGCCCAGACTAAGTATCCACCCCACCATCCGTCTTCATTCTCCTAAAACATGACTCTTGTTGCAGTCTGAACCCCTCTCCCCTAGCTTACGCTTGGTAAGCTCTTGTTCCTCAGTTGGTAATACCATTTGGAGAGAGTGTGAACTATTAGAAGGTGCGGCCCTTGAAATCTCTCCCCAGCCTTTCTTCCTGCCACCTTCTCTGCTTCCTGGTCCTACATGATGTATAGAGCTGCTGTCTCCAGGAACTAAGCTGTTTCTACCACTTTCCTTTCTATGACACTGAATCTTCTAAAACCAGGAGTCAGACATGATCTTTCCTCCATGAGGTTATGGCTGTAGGTATATGCTCACAGCGATATAAGTTCCCTTTGGAGCACCAGTGTACTCAGATAAAGCTGCTTTTTCTAATCTCCTATGTGGCCATGCACCTCAGATCCAGTCATGGAGATGGAGATGCAGACTTCAGTTTTCATGGGTACACTGAGGGAGGCTGCTGTGGCCAGGAGAGCTGCCTTGGCCTTGCCCTGGCTTCTTCTTGGGATACAACTCCTGGAAAGAAGGTCCAGCAGAAGTCATTCTGGAGACCATGAGGTGACCCCGAGGAAAGGAGGCACCCACAGAGGACAGTCTAACAGTCTGAGTCTCTGTGGTCTCTGTGGACCCTACTATCTATTCCCAGCCCTTACACTTCCTTCCCATGAGAAACAAACTGTAATTCTATATGATCCCTGGTGACTACAGAGAAGCAGGTATTACATTTTAGCTGGATATCAAAACCACTGGCCATTCTTGGTAAAAACAGAGAGGCCCAGGTAGGCCCCACTGCACCAGTAGCCTGGCCTGTTGTTCAAGGTGCTACCTTTACCCACCTAAGCTGGTACCTTTATTACTGTTGTGTTGTACTGAACCCAGGTCCCATACATGCTAAGTGCATGCCCCACCCCTGCTCTCTACCTCCAGCCTCCACAAGAATTTGAGGACTTTTTTTTTTTTTTTTTTTGCTAAACTGCCCCAAATAACCACCTTTCAGATTTTGTCCCTGGTCCTGACAACGTGTAATCAAAAACAAAATCAGTAATACCAATTTGATTTTATTTTGGACTGGAAGCACAGTTTGGACATGAATGGGGTGGCTTACTGGCAAACTCATTTGACATACGGTGATACTCTCGGTGTGTTGCCCCGGTAAAGATTGCCTAGGCCTGCCTCCAGTTCCCACTCATCTGACCAGACCTTGGCTAATTCCTTGTTGTTTATATAAAGCTATGGAAGTACCCTTCCTGAGGCTTTCAGCTGGGCCTTAGCAACGCTGTCATTGTGCCCTGTGTGAGGGCTCTGGACCATTCACTTCATATGCTGATTCAAAAAGCACTGGATAAATCCAGGTAATCTTCAGTTGCTCTTGATCACCAAGGCGTCCCTTGATAGCCGCTCCGCTGCTCTGTCAGCTAGCCTCCCTAGTGAGGGCTCAGAGCCAGAGGTCACTTCATGACCATCCCCTCCCATCTACATACTCCAAGTGTGAGGTGTTCTGAACCTAGTTTTTGGGCCCTCTGCTGTCCACTGCCAGCCCACTGGGAGTCTCTTTCCCTAATCAGTTACTAAGGACAGGCTTAACTCTTTCTCTTCCAAAAGCATATCACCTTTCTCTTTTACTGTCAGAGCAATGTTGAACATCTGAGTTGCAGGAACTGGGGTAGACTGCTGTCTCAAAGAAAAAGTGGTCTAGCCCCACTTGAATATAAACCACACATTCTTCAAAACCTCACTTATCGAGGCTCACAATAAAGATAAAAACACAACTGTTACCTGATCTTTGTAGTCCAGAGACTTGAAGCCACCACCTACTTCTGTCTTGCTTTATAAATACAAGCTGCAAAGGGAAGTCCCACAGACCAAACCCCAGATGAAGCACTCAACCGGAGAGGTGATTAGGCCAGGCCTGTCTCAGAGTTGCACCAATCCCTGGGGACCCTTGGCTAGAGGACCCCTTTGCCTGTATGTTCTGGCAAAGCTAGGTGCAGATTTCTCTTACTTGGATCCCAGGCCTCTTCCTGAACTTATCTCTATTAGAGAATACGGCTGAAGAGGGGGGAGGGTACTGGGAGTGGGTATTTCAGAGTGGTAAGAGGGCTATGACCCCAAATAAGCCCTGAGGCTGCTGTGAAGAGAAAATACCCCAGGCTGCAGGACTCACACTGCATTTATTTCTGGTAGTGAGTAGAGTTTGAAGAGCCACCTCCTCCTCGGACTGCATGGACAGCTGTTGGAGACGACGCTGGGTAATGTCCTGGGCGGATGGGCTTGGCTATATCCCAAAGAAAGGAAAGAGAAAAACATCACTGGTGACAACCAGTCACGTGTTTATCAACATTGCACTGTTTACCTACCACTAGACCTTCCTGGAAACAGCAGGTCTGGCCTCTGAGAAATAAACTAAGGGCACCCACATAATTCAGGGAACAGAGAGAACATATATTAATTATATACTTTTTTCTTTTTAAAAACAAAAATTCTTTCTTCTTTAATAATTTATTCGTATTTTATGTACATTGGTGTCTTGCCTGCATGTAAGTCTGGCCAAGGGTGTCAGATCCCCTATAACAGGAGTTACAGACAGTTGCAAGCTGTCATGTAGTTGCTGGGAATTGAAACTGGGTCCTCTGGAAAAACAGCCAGTGCTCTTAACTGCTGAGCCATCTCTCCAGCTTCTAGTCATTTTATTTTTAAGGGTGAAAATTTTTAAATAAATAAATAAATAAATAAATAAATAAATAAATAAATAAATATTAGAAGCAAAGGACTTTGGTTTTTACCTGCAGTAAATCTAAAGTTCCCTATAGATTTCACAATAAGTCTACCTGTGATGAGCTTTCTAGAAAAAGAGGCCACAATTTTCAGTAGACTCTCAAAGGGTAAGAAACCAAATCAATTCAATATATCACTAATCTAAGGGCTCTTTAAGGTGGAAACACGAAGGTGCCTTAGCTCAGCACCTATGATGGAGCGGCTACAATCACTATTGCTGTTTGAGCAAAGTGTCCAATTCCATAGGCCTTGGGACTTGAACTTCAGGCCACCATTTAGCTTGCAACGACACTACTCAGTGTTGCCAGCCTGGCTCTTTGCAGTTACTTTTAAACCAGAGGATTTCCCTGAGGCAGACAGATGGTATTCTTCATGGTCATACATTCACATATTATACTATTTCCAAGAGTGTGCCTCTGTTTACAGCCAAAAGCTCCAGCATAGCTGGCTTCTGAGGCTTAGCACACAGTTCTGAAGAACACACTATGCTCAGGAGGATAGTGATGTCTGCATCTCAGGCTTTCCCAGGATGAACACCAGCTTGCCAGGAAGACCAAGTCCCACGGGCTCTATCCTATCCTTTCAGATGAGTGAAATCCCAAATAAGGTCAGTGTAGCTCCCATCCCTTGGCACACACATACCAATCTGAGCCGAATGTGCCCTCCTGGCCATGTTCTTGGCTCGCACAGCCTCCTTGATGCGATCCACTTCCTGCTGGTAGCGCTTCCGGTCCCTCATGGCGTTCTCCTTGGCCTCTTTCAGCGCGCTCTCCAAAGCCTTGACCCGCTCTGCAGTAGCACGGAGCCTCTTCTCCAGCTTGGGGAGTTCACAGCGCAGATCCGCATTGTCCCGGACCAGCTGCAGCAGAGAGGCAAAGAAGCCAGTTTTGAGCAAGGCTGCGCTACTTCCTGGCAGGACAAGGGTGTGGAAGAAAGGCAACCCTGATCAGCAGCCGAACCTACTAGGTTGTCTTTGATAGTCCATGTAACCCCAACTCACAGGAACAGTAATGAGGGGATGCATAAAAGTAGAAGCCATGTCCAGCCACAGGGTAGGTTTATTCTGGGACAGGACAAGCTTTCTCTTTTTGTTTGAATATGTTTGGGAAGGAAAGGGACTATGAGGAATTTATTACTATAGGATATACTCTTGAGCTGAGAAGTTCCAAGTCAGTAAATAGGCACACTCCAGAGTCCTGCACACCTTGCAGACCATGGTCTGTACTGGCATTGGGTTGAAACCCAGCTCTGCGACATATCCAAAGGCTCGCAGGAAACGGGAGGGGGCTGTTTGTTCCTTTTTCCTAAGAACCCTAGGAAATGGTAGGCCCCAATGCTAGTACTATTATCCCTGCCATCTGACTTGGTGAAAGGAGCTGAGCCACTCCGAGTCTTAGGTGTTTCATACACAGAACAAAAGAGACAGTCACTTTGAAACTGCTCCCATTAAACAGTATTGACTCTTCGCTTGAACTTTGTGGTAGCTCGTTGTCATTGTCAACACAACCCTATTTGGAATCACATACAAGGTGACATTAAGGGGCTCTCTGAGGACATTTTCCAGATGGAGAAGACCCATCATGAGTGTGGACAGAGTCATCCCAGAGGCTGGGGTCCCAGGTTAAAGAAAAAGGGAAAAGAAGAAAGCTGGATAAATACCAGTGTCTATCTTCTTGGCTTCCTGATATGCCTAAATGTGAACAACCCCCTTCCAGCATAGTCACAAGCCAATTTCCACCATGCTTTTCCTGTTTTAAAAGACTCTACCCTCAAGCCATGGCCTCAAGCCTTCCTCCCTTGGAAGGTATTTTGTCAGGTATTTGGCCAAAGAAATGAAAACAGTTATAAATACAGAAGAGTGGACCCAGAATGGGAAGGCACCACTGTAAGAAGCCTGATGGGCCTTAGGGTCAGTTTATATGAGGAACATGGAAGAGCCCTGCAGTGAACCTGAAAGTTTAAGGGGCCCTCTGGTGCCATAAGCAGAGCTTAGTGGACTATTCTTGTGGGAGTTTGGAGAATGCCAACAGAAAGGAGGACAGTGATGGCCAGGCTCATGTAGTGACCTGAGTAATCTGGGTTAGTAATGGGTAGTAATTAGTAATGGTTGTGAACCAACCTAGAGATCATTCATGTTACAACATGAATGGCAAAAAGAAAAAAAAAATATCTAGCTGTATTCTCTGTGTATTGTGTCCTCTCAAAATGTAGTCTTGCCCCATTGGACTCCAGAAACAGTGATCTGTAGTCTCTGCCCTGAAATCTTGAGCAGAGCTAAATTCAACAGTTATGGACAAATTAATTTGGAAAGAACATTTCAAGACAGTTTAAGATTCTGGCTGTGACATGGTTACTGTTATTTGTTCTTAGATTTACGGTGACAAGGAGTGGAAAGATCTAAAAACTTGAAGTCTGGCAAGGAGAGGCGCTGTGTGAGCTTATAGTGTGGACAAGATGGCTGTAACTGTTACAGAGATTAAAGCCGTTACAAACAAACTTCAGACACTGGAAATCGGACAGAAGAAAAGTTGCCTTTAGGGAAAGATCCTCACCCTACCCACAAACGTGGTTGGAAAACTTTCCTTTGAAATAGAGTACTTGAACTAAGACAGCTTCTAGGGTGTACTGATCATGTAGGGCCATGTAGGGAAGTGTGTTTTCAGGCTCAGCCTGGAAGACACACAAAGAACATTGTAGCTGGGGTCCCATGGGGCAAGGCTACATTTTGAGTAGATAGCAGAACTTTGTATCATTCACATGATACTAATTTTAAAGGCATGTAACATCCAAAAGAGAGGGGAGGTGTCACAGTAGCTTGCACCAGTGTTCCAAAGAGCCACTAAAGCCTGGCAGTTGTATTACAGGAAGATTATCTTTGTGGAACTTATGTGTGAGGTGTGCATAAAAGCTGTGACGGTAAAGAGCAAGCTGCGATAGCTGTGCAGGCACTGAGTATAACCAGCCTTAGAGAGAGAGAGAGAGCCACAGGTATCCATGGCAACAGAGCCTGAGGGGCAGGGCTACACAAGCCAACTAGAGCATAGATGATGCTATCACAAACCCAAGATGCTGGAAATGAAGCAGTAGGGTTTGGTGTTTGCCCTGCTGGGTTTCTAACTTGATTTGATCCAATCTTTTTATGCTTTCCCCTTGTGTTTTCTTTTAGAAATGTTGACTGTGTGCCACTGCATATTAGAAACACACATACCATTCTGTTGGTTGTGTTGTTCCCCATGCAGGTGCTCACAGTATTACCTTGAGTCTCAGGGCAGACAACAAACTTGGGCTTTCAAACAGTGTTGGTGTTGGTAAGGCTTAGAGGATTCCTGGAGGCTAACAAAATGCACTTTGCATCATAAGATAGCTACAAATATTTAAGGACCAGAGGTGTAATATTTCGGCTTAAAGGTGATCAGTGGGCTAGAGAGTTGGCTTAGTGTTAAGGGCACTTGTTCTTGTACAAGACAAGGTTCAATTCCCAGAACCCACATAGTGGCTCACACGGTCTATAACTCCAGTTTCAGAGAATCTGACACCTTCTTTTGGCCTCTTTGGGCACCCAGGTATGTATGTATCTGGCACACAGACATATATACAAGCAAAACACCCATACACATAAACTAGAAATAAATTAAAAAATAAAATAAACTTGACAGGGAAGTTGATGGCACACACTTAATCCTAGCACTCAGGAGGCAAGGGCAGGTGGTTCTCTGAGTTGGAAACCAACCTGGTCTGTAGATGAAGTTCCAGGACAGCAGGGCTACACCAAGAAACTCTGTCTCAAAAAAACAATAGATAGATAGAAAGATAGATAGATAGATAGATAGATAGATAGATAGATAGATAGATAGATAGAAAATTTGATCGTTTAAGGTGTTCAGTTGACAGGTAGTAGACTTATGATGCTTAATTGTCAACTTGACTGTCTAGGTATATCTTTGAGAATTTCCAGAGAGGTTCTTAACCTTCCAGAGAGGCAGAAGGAGGGAAGATCCACCCTGAATTGTGGGCATCATAATCCTAGAAGATCCAGGACTGAGGAAAATGTAACAAAAAGAGGGCCTGATGAACATCAGCATTCAACTCCATCTCTGATCTGCCCAATTGTGAGCAAATTCCTTCCCCTGTAGCTATCCTGGCAGGAGTTAAGACCTAAAGAGAGATACTTGTATCCCTTCCTTTGGTTACTAGACTATTGAGACAATGGTCCCCAAAGAATTAGAATTTCCCAAGAAATTTCACACTGGAAAAATAAAAAGGCTAAAGGCCTGGTGCTGGCCAGAGGAGGATCTTGTTTCCCAGGAAGAGATTTCACATGGTTTTTTTTTTTGCAAGACGTACCAGAGCTGAGCCAGAGACAGAGACAATAATTGTCAGTGATGGGTAGGACCATATCTTGACTAGGGCAGCTTAGTTATACATCCCTCTTACCTGTAATTTAATCCTAGACCTCATGTACAAACTCCAAAGATAAATTTGGGGTCATTGAACCTCCCTGCTTGTTCCTCTTCCCAGTGTGGTCACACTGGAGAACCATCTCTCTGCTTTCCACTGTAACAGTATTTTAATTGGTATTATCGTTGGCAGTGGCTGAACTTAGCTTGTTAGGATCAAAGGTCCAGGCTTGTACCCTAAAAACTCTAGTAATACTTCACAGTTGTTAACTAATCCTGTGTCCATGCACTCCTTGCCATGATGGATCATACTTTCAAACTATGAATTAGAACAAATCTGTTTTCCCTAAAGGTGCTTCTTGTTAGTTATTTGGTCACAAGGATGAGAAGAGTAAGTGATACAGGTCCACGAGATACTACAAAAGGAGGATGGGAGTCTGACATAATTTTATCTCTGCTTCTTTTCTTTAGATCAGACTCCTGATTTACCAACTGCTACCTAACTTGCATCATCTCCCTTCAAGGCTGAAGGCACAGAGATAAGACATTGTCCTTAATCTTTTCTCTTGAATTATCTTGGGTTTCTGAGAACAGCAGGACTGATCCATAAAAATCTTTGTGACAAGGGTCTGACATTATCCCCAAGTAAGAGGCAGAACATCCTACCCCAGCATGAGAACGGTCATGAAGGAGAGGCTCCAGTACTGCCTGCAGATCCTCATGCTTGGGACCTGCCCAGCCTAGCTTGATGGTGCTGCCAGATGTACTGAGAATTTTAGTTTCAAAAAAATAAATAAATAAACAAAAACAAACAAACAAACAAAAAAACCCCCAGCAATATTATAAGACTATGTTTTTGTTTTAATCCCAGATGTGGAATATGGGGCTCCTTCACAGCAGCTGACTGTGATTTGCCTCGAGCTCTAGCAAGGGCATGATTTTGCCAGGGGCAGGCAGTTTCTGCAAGTGTGTGATGTTTGAAATTCTGGGAACTTTTCGGAGGATATATAAATGCCTCAAGAGGCATATGGGTTGTTTGTTTTTGGGTGGATGCTGTTGGTTATAATTTGTTACACAGTCATGTGCAAATAAAAAACAACAAGAAGAAATTAGATATCCTGACGATGAAGATCAAAATTTCCAAGGAATTTGATGCCCCTAATCAGTAGGAAGCAGTCTAGATAACATCACCCCTTTCCCTCTCTCTTTTTTCTCTCCTATCTTATGTTAGGGGGTTGAAAGGGTGAAAGAAAAAAGAACCCATAAGTAGCCACAAGTCTGGCCACAGACAGTACCCAGGGTTTTGCACTTTAAACTCCCGTTACAATTGCTAGAATCCAGATGGATCAGGGAAAGGATCAAAACTCAGAAAAAGCTTTATCAAAGCAAGCTGCTGCAATTCTGACCTATTTTGCTTACGCCAGCAGCAGCTCCATGCCCGGCAGACTTAGCTTTTAATAAATATTCCTTGAATTCATGAATAAAATAATGAGTTGCAGAGCCAGACTTCAAGATGCCTGGCAGTCTTTGCTTCTGTATTTCTCATTATCAATTTGCTTGAATGATTTCACTATATTGATCTGCCATCTTCTCTCTGGGGAAAATGTCATCACCCGCCCTATGGAAACAGATCTAGCATGTCAAGAGAAGTGATATGTGGCCCAAAGAATCAGACCATTTGTACCCCATACCAAACCCTAAAGAGGGAAGAGTCACAGGCATGCTGGCATTTATGGAAAAGGGAGGCAAATGGCTTGCCGAAGTCATTGGTTTACTGGACATACTCCTCTCTGTCACTCTGGACAGATGTCAGAGCAATGATCCTAAGGGCTACCCTAGATGGCCATGGTGGGATTAGGACAACAGAGCTCAGAGGATGCTGGTTCTGGTCTCCTGTCTTACTCACTGTTCTATTGTTGTGAAGAGACACCATGGCTATTGCAACTCTTATCAAAGAAAGTGATTGACTGGGGCTTGCTTACAGTTTTAGATGCCAGTCCATTATCATTATGATGGGGAGTGTGACAACATGCAGGCAGACACGGTGCTGAAGAAGTACCTGAGAGTTCTACATCCTGATCCACAGGTAGCAGAAGAAAGCTTAGGCCTAGCATGGGATTTTGAAACCTCAAAGTCCACTCCCAGAGACACACTTCATCCAATAAGGCCACACCTATATCCAATGAGGCCATATATCTCTCTTAATCCTCCTAATCCTTTCAAACAGTGAGCCTCCCAGGCGACTAGGCATTCAAATATGTGAGACTCTGGGGGCCATTCTCATTCAAACCACCACACCACCTGTGAAATGAAGCAATGTCTCCTTAGATGTAAACTAAGGGACTTGAACCAGCGTGATCAGCACATGCACTCTGTGGAGACTTCTGTTCTACAGAGAAGCCTAAGAGATGCCATGGGAGAGCACAAGGCCAGTCAAGTTCCAAGAGTGGAATGAAAGCAAGATGGAGACACAAGGATCAGCACTTTACTCTCTCCAAGCCATAGAGAGCTCATACTCTATAAACGGATTCCATCAAAGAAAATAGTCTCAGTCTCAGTGTCTGTTTGTCTGTCTCTCTCTCTCTCTCTCTTACACAGACAGACAGACCCTCACCCACACGTGCACGTACGCGCGTGCACACACTCACACACATGGAAATATATATGGGAATATATGAGGATATATATTCTTGCCTCGTGTGTATATGCAGGCACATGTATTCTATAGCACAAGTGCAGAGGTCAGAGGATATCTTGCGAAAGTCAGTTTTCTTTCCCTACTCTGTGGGTTTCTTGGGATCAAACTCAGCTCACCAATCCCACAGCACATGATTACATAATGAGCTATCTTGTTAGCCAAAGGAAGTTTTTCATACATAAAGGAAGTTATTGAGGCTACAGGCATGGGCTTTTTCTCCCTGTTTTATTAATTCTTTTAGAACTTACACAATGTATTTTGATCACATCTACTCCTCACTCCTCACCCTAACTCCCCCGGATCTACCATCTTCTTGTCACTTAGAGATAGAATCGCACTATGGTGCCCAGACTGGTCTCAAGTGATCTTCTCACCTTAGTAGCCAGGAATACAGGTTCAGACCACTGTTCCTGCCAAGATCCAGGACATTTTGAGGACTTGCATTTTTTTTTTTCAGCACACATGTTCTTTGACCACATACAGATATCCAATATCCAATAACTGTTCTCTCTGTGTGGCCGCCAACTAGCCAGAACTGTGCCCAGGAGAGAGCAGAAGCTTGGGAAGGGTTCAGTGAGCTCACTCACCTGCTTGTGCACCTTGGTAAGCTGCTCCAGGTTGTTCTCCAGGAAGGAGATCTTCTGCTTCTGAGCGGCACTACCCCCTCCATCGTCGCTGTCCAGCTCCACACTCTGCATCCACACATGACAGTTAGTGGCATGACCCACTTCCCACTCACCCACCCAGTCATCTACCTAGTGTTCAAGATACATTAACGCTCTCGAAAAAGAAAAAATCCTCAACCTCACTAAAGGACAGTCTGAAAGTGAAAATGCAGAGCAGTTGTAAAAGCTTCCACTCAGGGGACTTCCCGATACATTTCCGTGCTTTCCGCTTAAGTGTTGTGTGGAGTTATTCTGGAATGCTGGAATAAGAACGCCTTCAGATCTGCCTTTGTATGCTGCACACACATTTCTCTCTAATGAAATGTACCTCTCTCCTGCTGATAAAGAGATTTCCCTTTTCAAAAGAAAGAGCTCACAACTTATTAAGAAGATCCACTGTGAAGATAAGCGTAAGGTTCAACTTCAGCTTAACCATCAAGATCAGATGAGAAATGACAGCCGGAGCCATGGTTGCCACTGGGAGAGTCTAACAGCTTCTGCTTGTCTCTTAAACACCCAGAGCTACGCAGCTCCTCAGTGAGCCAGGCTCAACCCCGTCACAGCATCCAGGTGCTGGGGAAATCCTTCAGATTTATCAGATCTTGAAACTGGCGGCAGCTCCACACTCTTGACAAGCAAGGTGCCACAGATAAATTAGGAAATGCATGTGAAAACACAACCTGATGTTCAAAATTAGCAAAACATGCTTGTCTGGCGTGACAGCAGAAGAAACCATCCTTCTCCAGCAGGGTAATGGTTTCTACCATCAATGCAGCCCCAACAGGAACTCTCAAACATGATTGTACATCAGGAGCCCAGGACACTTACTAAAACTAAGAGTGCGGAGCCCAGCTCCATCTCCGATTCCTCAGATCTGGGATGTATTATGTACTTAAACAAATTCCCAGGAGATGCCAATGTAGCTGCCAGAGGCCCACAGGCCAGAAGTCTAAAAGTAGGTCATCCTTAGGAAGTTGTATAAAATGAAGTCAGGGGATTCTGACTCCACCTTTTAACCTTCCTCTGGAGAGCCCCCCCCCCCCCCCCCCCCGTGGTACAAGGCTCATCTTCATTGGTTTCCTAAACTCTCATCAGGTGCCCTTCCTGCTCATCACATCTATCCTGGCCTCATCCTCCTCCCTGGTGCAGGCCCCAAGGCAATATGTGCTTTGTAGCGTGTGCTCCTCATACAGTGCATGCACCACTGCCACCCAGGCCTTGAAAATCTCTCAGTATCTTCTGGGTATATGCTCAGGAGTGGGATAGCTGCATCCTCAGGCAATGCTATATCCAATTTTCTGAGGAACCAGCAGACTGATTTCCAGAGTGGCTGTAACACCTTGCAATCTCACCAACATTGGAGGAGTGTTCCTCTTTCTCTACATCCCCGCCAGCATCTGCTATCACCTGTGTTTTCAATCTTAGCCATTCTGACTGGTGTGAGGTGGAATCTCAGGGTTGTTTTGATTTGCATTTCCCTGATGACTAAGGATGTTGAATATTTCTTTAAGGTGCTTCTCAGCCATTTGAGTTTCCTCAGTTGAGAATTCTCTGCTTAGCTCTGTACCCACAAGATGCTCCAGCATATAACAAGGACATATGCTCCACTATGTTCATAGCAGCCTTATTTATAATAGCCAGAAGCTGGAAAGAACCCAGATGTCCTTCAACAGAGGAATGGATACAGAAAATGTGGTACACAATGGAGTATTACTCAGCTATTAAAAGGATAAATTCAAGAAATTCTTAGGCAAATGGGAACTAGAAACTATCATCCTGAGTGAGGTAACCCAATCATAAAAGAACACACATGATAAGTGGATATTAGCCCAAAAGCTCGCAATACCCAAGATACAACTCACAGACCACATGAAGTTCATGAAGAAGGAAGACCAAAGTGTGGGTGCTTCAGTCCTTCTTAGAAGTAACAAAATACTCATGGGAGCAAATATGGAGACAAAGAGTGAAACAGAAACTGAAGAAGGGGCCATCTGGAGACTGCTCCACCTGGGTATCCATCCCATGTGCAGTCACCAAAGGTAGATGCTGATGTGGATGCCAGGAAGTGCATGCTGACAGGAGCCTGATATAGCTGTCTCCTCAGAGGTTTACCAGAGCCTGACATATACAGAGGCAGATGCTCACAGCTAACCATTGAACTGATCATGGCGTTCCCAATGAAAGAGTTAGAGAGAAGACTGAAGGAGCTGAAAGGGTTTGTGGCAACAATACCAACCAACCACAGCTCCCAGGGTCTAAACCACTAGCCTGGGAGCACATAGGGAGGGACCCATGACTCCAGCTGTATATGAAGGGGAGAATGGCCTTGTTGGGCATAGGTGGGAGAGGAGGTCCTTGGTCCAGTGAAGGCTGAATGCCCCAGTGTGGGGGAATTTGACAGTGGGGAGTTGGGAGGAGGCGTGGGTGGGGGCATATCCTCATAGAAGCAGGAGGGGGGATGAAATAGGGGGTTTCTGGGTTGGGGGGCAAAATGGGGAAAGGGGATAACATCTGAAATGTAAATAAAATATCAAAAAAGAAAAATAAAAGATGGAGGCAGGTCAGCTTTGGAAATCTGATAAAAGCGCAATAAAGTAAAGCACCACAGGCCAGATCTAGGCTGCAAGATGAAGACCGCATGCTTTTAAATTTTTTTCTTTTTATTGTTTCATCAATTTGAGAATTGGGAACTTTAATATGTAGGGCCAGGGCCTTTCAATTGTGGTGATCATGGTCAGATTCCTTTCAACTGTAGCATATAGTATGGCCTCAGTGGTTAGTGGTCATGGTCTAATTACTTTCAATTGTATAGTATGGTGTCATGGTCTGTTGAAGATTCAAATAGTAAAGACGGTGAGCTCTCCTAATAAACTATAATAATTCTCAAAAAAAAAAAAAAAAAGAAAGAAAGAAAGAAAGAAAGAAAGAAAAGAAAAGAAAAAAGAAAAAGAAAATCTCCCAGGAGCCATGCTGTCAGAGGTGCTTGCCAACTGCACACTGTTTCCTGTTGGGCATGCACTGCACTGTTAAGCAACCCACTTTACCTATCCCTTGTAGACTCTATGCTCGGCTGGCTGAATCTTATCTCCCTGGGCTCCACCTTCTCTTCCCTCCTCCCCTGAAGACACCAGCCATCAGATATGGCCTCTTTCCACTGTTGTGGAGTTCCCTCCAAATGCTTGCAGCTCAACTCTCTCTGAACTCTGGGAAAAATCAATGCATTCTCTTACCGAGCAGGATATCCATTTGTGCTGTTAATTCTGTCCCTCTCAGATCTGCTTCTGGCAATCATCCCCTTTTCACTGTATCTGACCTTTTCTCCTTTGCTCCTTCAAACACACCCACGTGTACGAGTATACACACACATGCACTCAGACTCGGACACGTATATGCCGTTACTAAACATTCGTGTGCTTTTCTTAATCCCTTCCTTTCGTCTTCCCATGCCTCGTCTGTGTTCACTCTTCTCAATTAAGTTTCTGAGCTGACCTATTGAGTCAGCAATATGGAGACCCCTAAGGTGACATGATTTTGAGACTTATGCCCAGCCCTTTTCAGTCCCACAATCACACCCAAGCCTAGATCCGCACTTGCAATGCAGGGATGCTAGAACCTACTGTCGTGGCCTGGGAAACAAGTACAAACTCTATTCTAACACACCCCGCACACTGCAAAGACAAATGTGACGCTCTGGCCATCTCTCTTCTGCACACTATGAGACCACGCAGTCTTTTGACAAGAATGTTCTAGACTTTTCTGGCCCAGAACAGTGATTTTCACACAGTGGGGCCAGACAAATATATGTCATTTTAAATAAAGGCCAGCCAGGGATAGCATTATAACTTCCTTCTGCTAAGAAGGAAAAAATCAGACGGTAAAATATTCCTAAGTAATTTCAGCCTGAAGCACATTCTTTTAATAAGGTTTTTCTGGCATGAGGCAATTAATTTTTAAACATAACCAGCCTTAATTTGAGCAAGTGATATTTCAGCCGAAGATGATGCCTCATGGCTCCAACTTTTCTCCTCAACTTGTTCAGAAATGACAGGACTCACCTTTTTTACCCGGGTGGTCAAATCCTGGACGAAGAGTTTGCGCAGGTTATGAAGGGTCTGGAGTTCTCTAGACTGGAAGAGATTTTTCACGAGCAGTCAGTGGGTGATGGACTGAACTGGTGCTGCATTTGCTCTAGATGTCATTAGCTCTCCCCCCCCCACCCCCCCACCGGCGACACTGGAGCTGCCATTGATGCTGTTGCTACCGTGGTACCATCTGTGCCTTGCCCACTCTTCAACTCACACGGCTTTCAGGAGCACATGGTGCAGGAGCCTGGGAACTCTGACTACTGGCTGTAAAGCAGAACACAGCCAGCTCCTCTCCTCTCCTCTCAATGGAGCCAAAAGTTCCTAAGTTACCTGCTAGAATAAGGTCTCCCTTTGGTTTGGTTTTGATTACCTCCTATATAAATATTACATCTCATGCCAACATGCTAAACCCAAAGGTAACCATGGTTCATCTGGCTGCCATTTCCCATGATTCTTTACCCAACCACTGCCCCAGTCCACAAGTATGTTTGCCTCACATCAGTAGCTCAGGAGTGAGCAGTTCTCAGACTCTCCACCTGGTGGCGCTGGGCAAGTCACCTGAACGTCCTGTCTCATTTTTTGAGACAAAGATTTGACTTGCTGGCATCAAGACCAAACAGGAAGATCTAGAAATCTCTTAGGATGATTTCTGGCCTCAGTAAATGGTCAGTGTGATGGTTAATATGAGTTCACATCCCAAAAGCCGGCAACTGCAATTTCCGCCTTCATTTTGGATTATTTTCTATGAATGAACACTGAAGACTATGAGGGAGGAGACAAGAGCCTGAACCAGGAGAGCTTTATTAACAAAATCAGAAGATCTAAACATTTCCTTCTATGCAAGTCTTTGTCTCCATACATACCTATACACATATATGTAAATATGTATAATATTTATATATACATTTTAGTTGGTATGTTATTTTCTGTAGCTCTGATTGGTCTGAAATTCATGTCTATGTGCATACATAAATTCAGATGCTAGAAGGTTTGAGAAGAGAGCATTGGATCATCTGGAGCTGAAATTATAGGTGGTTATGAGCTGCCTTGTGTGGGGTGCAGGGAACTGAACTCGGATCTTCTACCAAAGTAGTAAGTGCTCTTAATTACAGAGCCATCTTTCCAACCTTGTGATAGGTTTTTTACACAAGCTATTAGTTTTATGTAAATTATTTCCTTATAAGTGAAGAGGAGACAGAGAATCTTCAATGTTTTCATCTGTGTAAATTGATGTGATGTCAGGGGATGAAATCTACACAGGCTTAGGTTAAAAAGGTTAAAACAGGAACCAGAGTTAAAGAAACACTAAGTTCCTTGGAATAAGGTTCTCTGTTAATTTAAGACTTTATTACTAGGTCCAATTCTGTGCTGAAATAAGAAGCATCTGAAGTCAATTTCACCTTGGACGGGGTAAATTGGTTTTTGCAGGAAGCCAAGCAGGTCTGGTATTATGATTAATGTGTACACAGTCCCATCCATGAGTGAGGCACCTTACAGCATAGAAACAGTGCTCACCAGTATCCAGACTGCCCTACACCCCAGCCGAGAGAGTTCAGTCTCAACATCCCTTAATGTTCACAAATGCTCTGCATGCTGCCCCTCCACCTCAGATCTCTTATTTCCGCCTACCCTGTGATCACAGTTGATATTTTCTGATGAAAAGCATTGCCACACAAAAGGGAGACAAGAAGGCCTGACACCCTGCCCAAGAGCCAGGCCTTTCCTTGGAACATAAGTACAATACAAGAGTCCTGAGCTGCCTCTTTTCTCTATTTTAACCATTTGGCAGGGACAGTCAAAGGCATTTAAGGTGGTTTAGGCTGCTGTCCTTAGGCAGCTGTCACTTGGGTCTCTGCAGCAATGGTCTTTCCTCCACCACATTCATAATTATTTCTACATCCTCCAGCCTTCCTCAAGAAGCTACTGACTTCCATTCAAGACCTCAAGGGTTAACTTCCTGTCATGGTGGACAGTGGGGCTAGCACCTGAGAGGCAGTTTGTGTAGCGTGAGGTGGCATCAGGAGGAAGTGGTCGGTGTCCAAAGAACAGCATAGATGGCCAGTCTGTAGTGTGGTTCTCAGAGTCCAATCTGTGGGCAGCAGCCTCCCCTGCCCCACAATACTCAGGTGGCAGGGAAGGCTGGCACAGGAGACCTTGAGAACAAAATGGACAGCCAAGGACAGCAAGAGCCTGTCTCTGAAGAAAATCTGCAGCTTAGCGTGGGAGGAGTCCAAGGCTGAGGGCAAACAGTCAAGTCTAAAACAGCACACGCTGTAGGAATCTAGTCCTGGATTTAAGGGAGGGGGCATGAGGGTGGTGAGGGAGAGAGGAAGAGGAGCCACCACGTCAGTGGGTCTGTCCTTGTGTGTGGGATGGATGGACATGTTCGTAAGTGGGAGAGCGGGGGGGGGGGGTGCAGCCTGTGAAAGCGAGCGTGTGTGGGCACAGCCAGATCACTAAGGAAATGAGCTGTGGGAGGGAAACAGGGAGTAACTGAGTAGATGACGGAGGCTACTGAGGAAACGTGCCATTTAATACACATTTGAGAGCCTAAGACAGCAAGGGGACCGGCTACTGGTTCTTTATTCATCATGCTCACAGGGATAGGAACAAGGAAGGGTAGGCGTGTGAGAGTAAGTCCGGATGTGAGTGGGGAAAGACAGGGGGTGTGGTGGAGGTATGAGAGAGAGTGTGTGTGAGCATATATGGTGTGTGTGTGAGACCGTGTATGAAAGTGTGTATGAGAAAGATTATATGTGCAAGACAGAGTGTGTGTGAGTGTATGTGAGAAAGAAAGTGTGAGAGAGATCATATGTGTGTGAGAAAGTGTGTGTGAGAGAGATTATATGTGTGAGAGAGTGTGTGTAAAAGAGATTGTGCGTATGTGAGAGAAAATGTATGTGAGATTATGTGTGTGAGAAAGCGTATGTGAGGTTGTGTGTGAGAGAAAGTGTGAGAAAGAGTGTGTGGGACAGAAAGTGTGTATGAGAAAGTATGTGTGAGAAAGTGTATGTGAAGAGGGAGAGTGTGTATATGTGTGATAAAAAGAGCCCTGTGTGTATATGTGTTTGTGTGAGAGAGTGTATGTGAGAGATTGTGTGTGGGGGGAGCTGGGGGCCATGAGAGTGCTGTGTATGCGTGTGAGCTGTGGCTGGGACTGAATGTGCACATCTGAGTTACTGAGCATCTGTGCACATTGGTCTGTAAGTGTCAGGAAAGGTATGAGAAGAGGCAAGTGTGAGTTTGATGGACGCAACAACTTGTGTATAGTGAGCAGAAGGTTTTTGAATTTAAAAAATCACTAGTGAGATGCAGCTGTATGTGCGTGTATAGGAATACATATGAACATCATATGGACAATCAGGGCATGTGGTCAAGCCCAGAAGACATCACAAAAGTGTGTGTGTGTCATCTGCTGACTAGTCATATGTGCAAACGCACATGCAAGCTTTGTGTGAGGACAGCAGAGACATGGAAGGTTAACAAGGGTGCACGGTGTAGGGGTGTACATGGGGCACAAGCAGAACATCTGGAATTATCACACAGCCAGGATGGCAGGAATCTAGTAAACTTTCAGTGTTCAATATTTTCCTGCACTTCTGTAAGAACCTTCAGTTATGCACTGCATTGCTCTACTGAACTATGTAGACGAGGTGACTCCATGGCTTTGTGTCTGTTTTCCCTATAGACATCACCTTGAAAGGTCTAACTTCTTGTCAGCACAGGCATCTGATCCCTGTCCCAAAGGCTTGTGTTCTCGTTTCTCTGAGGAGCACTTTGTACTGACCTAGGAGCCAGCATGCAGCCTCAGCTCCAGATGGAAGTAGCCATCTGCCTATAGTCTGACTCTCCAGGTTGGTGCAGATGGGCTCTGTCCCACATAGACTCCCATGACACATGAGTGAGATCAGAAGGCACCGCTGAATTTAAACGTGTACAAGCCTACACACAGCTTCACTGTGTTACGCTGTTAGGATGGTTTGTGATAAGCCGCCACATCTGTGACAAGTGACCCAGCTGCTACCCTGCACAGCCGCTGAAACCAAACCTGCCAAGGGAAGCCAACGGCTGGAGTCATAGCACAGAGAAACCAATGGCAATGTCAAATACTGAACCCGTTCAGAGGCAAGCGGGATCTCCTGCTCTTCTTTCTGACCCACCTCCAAGGCACCTGCTCCGGCACTGTCCTGCGTGCCTGCCTTCTATCCCCCTTCACACAAGTGCGCACTGATGTCCCTGTTACTGCCACAAGTTACTGCTCCTGCATCCCCTCTGTTCAGTTCTTCCTCAAGTATTTCAGGATTACCACACTAATAACCAAGTATCCAGTGGATTCATTCTGTTAAGAAGTAATTCTACAAATCCCAGTCTGCCACCGTATGCTTCGTGTCTAAAGGTACGTGCAGATAAAATCTTAGAATAGACAATTCAGCAGATCACAAATAAATCAGGCCTCTGAGAGTGAGCTGAGTTGGGAAGTGACTCACCACAGTCTCCTCCAGTCCCTTGAGATCCTCCCTGGCTTGCTCCCTTTTGTCATTGAGCAATCTGAGAGACAGAAAGGAATCATGAGCTACCAAGAGAACACTGGAGCTAGAGCAGATGCAGTTTGCACCTAAGGCTAGGCTAAGCAAAGAACAACCCAAGCCACTGCTGCTTTCAACAGCGGGACCTAGTGGGAATCTCCGGGGCTCCACTAGGGCTGGTCCTCAAATCCTCCCAAGGATGAGAAGTCAGGGAAGGTTTAAGGCACTCACAGGAGCTTCTCCAGTTTCACTTCTCTCTCCTGGTCCTCTATTTTCAGCTTGTTATAATCAGAGCTGAGCCTCTCCTGTTCCAGTTGCAGTTTCTGATTCAGACTGAAATTGAGAGGAAAAAGCAATATATTCCAGGTCAGCTTGAACTTTTGAGTCACCCTCCTAAAGCCCTGGTTCTTTTCCAGCCCCATTAGTTCTGTGCAATAAAGGCAACAATTCGGGAGGATTCTGAGGGATCAGAGAACAACCTCGCAGCGTCTTCTCTGCCCGAGTGAAAACTGATTTCTGGGGAGCAGCTCGGAAGCATGAAATGAAACAAAGGCTTTGCGGGTATATTTATAGTTTGTTTGTGTGCAAGGGCTTCTGTGGAGATATAATGACATTGGGGAAAGAAGAATGCTTGAAAATAGAGAGGGAGAGACAGAGAGAGAAAGAGAGATAGAGGGAGGGAGGGAGGGAGGGAGGGAGGGAGGGAGGGAGGGAGAGGGAGGGAGGGAGGGAGGGAGGGAGGGAGAGGGAGGGAGAGGGAGGGAGGGAGGGAGGGAGGGAGAGGGAGGGAGGGAGGGAGGGAGGGAGGGGGAGGGAGGGAGGGAGAGAGAGGGAGGGAGGGAGGGACAGAGAGGGAGGGAGGGAGGGAGGGGGAGGGAGGGAGGGAGATAGAGAGAGGGAGGGAGGGAGGGACAGAGAGGGAGAGAGAGAGAGAGAGAGAGAGAGAGAGAGAGAGAGAGAGAGAGAGCGAGAGAGCCCTAATATACACTTTCTGCTGCTGTACACACCCAGAGAACAGCTGTATACTCACTAACTATTTGTCGGTTTGAACACCACAATTCACAAATGTCGGAAGCTGTCTTCCATGGACAGCAGCAGCCATGGGGGAAGCCCTTGGTCTGGTTGAATGTTCAGACTGGCTTTATGAAGACCACCACTAAGGTTTTGTGGAGACAGAAAGTCAGCATCTGGTTGTGCTAGTCAAATTTAATGTCAATTTGCCACAAGCTGAAGTCATTTTGGAAGAGGGGCTCTCAATTGATAAACTGCTCCCATACATCTGCCTGTAGACAAGACTGTAGTAATTATTATTATTAATGAATGATAGGATAGGAACTGGCTCTCAGAAGAGGTGCCACCCCTGGGCTGGTGGTCCTGAGTGCTGTAAGAAAGCAGGCTGAGCAAGCCAGGAGGAGCAAGCCAATAAGCAGCACCCCTCCATGGCCTCTGCCTTAAGTTCCTGCCCTCACTTCCCTGGATGATGAACTGTATACTGTTTAAGTTGAAAGAAATCCTTTCCTCCCCAAGCTGCTTTGGGTCATGGTGTTTTCTCACAGCAATAGACATTCTCAGACAGGAGGGTCTATTCCACCTCTGATCCATGCCAGTGCTCATAAAACCATCCGAGAGCCTGAGACCACAAGACTGTGTGAAGGAAGCCAGAAGCACCAAGAGCCCAAGTCTTGAAAGCTCCCACAGGGAACTCATGCACTGATGCTCTCTCTCTGTCTCCCTTTCTTTCCTTTCTTCTCTTTCGGCAGAATGTCTTGAGGGAGGTTAATTATCATTGTGTCCAGGAGAAGGGGTGGCACAGAAGGGGTGAGGACAGGGCGTGCTGAGGCCTATTCTTCTGCAGGCTGCACAGAGCCAGCACACCAGCTAGACTCCTGCTTCCCTCCTCCTCTCCTTCAAGATGCAAATGCCTTTGCAAGCAGCTCACATACTCTGAAAAGATTTGGATCAGTAGCCTGGAGAATTAAACGCTTAGCCCCAGTCTGATTCCTATTTAGCCGTGTGACCTTAAGTAAATA
This sequence comes from Arvicanthis niloticus, assembly GCF_011762505.2. Classification (NCBI taxonomy): domain Eukaryota; kingdom Metazoa; phylum Chordata; class Mammalia; order Rodentia; family Muridae; genus Arvicanthis; species Arvicanthis niloticus. The sequence continues at coordinate 26,941,142 of NC_047659.1, read as the reverse complement.
ATTCAACCTTGCTTCCTATATCTAATTCTTCATCTATAGAAAGTAGCGGTGGTGATGGCGGGAGCGGGGTGGTGGGGGTGCTGGAGGGGGTCTTGCCCTAGTCAGGGGGAGGGACAGTAGGTGAAATTCTATTTCAGTTGATATGTTTTCTTTGTAAATAGTATGCCTTTTGGGGGGAGCATTTAAAAGGCTGTTCTGCAAAGGGGTTCACCAAGAAGATCTACTATGTAAAAAGCATAAAGAACCCCAGAATAAGATCCTCCCAGAAGGGAGCTTTGCAGCTGGGGGACGTGTGCTACAGAAAAGGAAAGGGTGCTGTGGAGCAGGGGGCTCCCCACGGACTCTGAGAAGGCAGGATGTGGTCACAAGGTAGCAACCAGAGTTAAGCTGCAACAATGTCATTCTGATAGCAGCGGGAAGGTATATTGGCATCTACTGTGCACAGACTCGTACTGGCACAGGTCTTTGAGATGTGTGCACAGGTGACCAGGTGGCTACAGGTGCATAATCTGTTGGGCTAAAGAGGCAGCAAAGCCAAACAGCTTCTCTGGAGTGTTTATTAATTCCTGGGGGAGGAATAGTCGTGTGTGTGTGTGTGTGTGTGTGTGTGTGGTGTGTGTTTATACTTTCATTTAGTCTTTCTGGTTCCTGGGCATGTATCTTCCAAGATGAGTCACCCCTGAACTGGCTGGGGTCATGTGAAGGCCTGCATGCCACCTCCTATACCACAGCAGCAGGGGAGCTGAGCTCCAGGTGGGAGAACAGACCTCAGAGGCAGCATCACCACCTGGGCAGAACACAGAGTCCAAGCACAGAGAGACAAGGGACCCTGGCTAAAAGCCATATCCTTTAAGTCTTTTTCCCAAGGCCTGCCCATGCCCGCCCATGTACCGTAAGCCCCCCTCCCCTCCCCCAGCCAACTCACTCCCTAATCTCATCTATGATTCTCTGCTTCTCCTCAATCTCATCACGAAGTCTGGACAGCTGCTTCTGGTGCGCTTCCCGGTGACTCTCCATCTGCTGCTCCAGAGCCTTCTGCAAGCCAGGCCAGGAGAAATGTGGTATCAAGAAATGTGGCATTCTGCCCACTCAGTGACAAGCCCTGGATCCCTAGCTACCTCCCTCAGATGTTAAATCCCCAAATTAAGGGTGTTTCCGGCTTGGTGCCCAAGTTCCTGGCCTTGCTTCGTTTGCATAGCACAGCCCATAGATCTGTCACAAAACTGAGGGGGCCCCAGAGGCAAAGCAGCCCAACCAGCACAGGAAGTTCACTTTTGCTCTTCTACCTCTCATTGGAGACCCGTGGTTTTCCAAGCCAGGCCTGTCAGAACACAGTTTTCTTACTACCTGGGTGACTCCAGACAAGTCACTTAACCCCTTCAGGGACAGGGAACACAAAGACATCAGTGCAACACAGGTGTATGCAGGGACGTTTCTGGTTTCCTGCACAATCCCATCAGCATCTTGTGACTACATCAGGCCCCATGAGATCAGCTCGGAAGGCCCAGCCATGGTTCCTCTCCTCTCTGTCTCACTGACAGGCACAGGTCTGGGGACAGATCATTCCAGATGTGTACGCGCACTCACCTTCACTTCCTCAGCATCCTGCAGCCTCGTCAGGTGCTCCTTTTCCTTATCTTGGAAACTGACTTCGTGCATTTTTTCTGTTTCAAACAGGTAAAAAGCAACCGGAGTTTGAACTAGCAGGATTCATACCCCGAAGCAAAAACTTAGAAAACAAAACCATGAAGACACAGTGAAAACACCAGGAAGCTTGTATCTGAGCAGCACCAGTGCCCGCATGGAGGAGGGGGAGCCTGGCAAACACCCGACATCTCGGTCTGACCTGTCCTGTCCTGTCCTGTGGCCTGTGTTGGTATTTGGGAGCCACAGGGATTGCATCCCTGCTGGAGAGCATCCAGGGATAGGAAGGGGCTACCTGGAAGCAGGCGGCTCCAGAACTGCTTCCTAGCTGGTCTCTGGGAGCAAGCCCTGAGGGTGCAGCAATCATGCCTTGCAGATTATAAAAGCCCCTGTGAGTGTGAGGTGACATCTGGATTCATGTCACCGGGAGAATTCCACAAGGAGATAATTTACCTCCCAGGAGTAGCTGTTGATTTTCTAAGAATCTGGAGCAGGAAAACAAACTAAAGAGGAAAACAAGGGAAACAGAAATAAACTCTAACACTTTATGGGTTCACCAGGGGAGGCCTGGGTGGGCAGGGCTGTGGCCAGCACATAGGGCTCCCTGAGCATGCGTGCAAGGGCCATGAGCCCCACAGCTGGAGGGTGGGGGTGGGGAGCAAATGTCGTTTGGGCAGTGACATCTGGTCCATCATTTCTCTAGTCCATTTCACTTTATTTTGGGCTTTTCTCTGTTTGTATTTCCGTTCAACGGCCCCATTGCGGCGAACATGCAAGATGGGAAAATGCTTTTCTTTGTCCAGTATGAGGTGCTTCACCCTCAACAGCCATTCCTTACCACAGAAAGCAAATGCTACAAAGCTATGGCAGGGCTCTTTCTTCTTAACTGGCCTTTAAACCTGACGCAGCATGTATTTATCTAGTAAATAGCTTTATATGAAAGTAAAAGAAATGAAACAATAACATCATCAATCCTACTACACGTCAGAGTGTTTTTATTTTAAATATTAATTTCTAAGAATACAAGGATCCATTTATCTTTAGTGACTGCAGTAAAGGTTTTATCCAAACACAGCATCATAACCATGGCCACACAGCCGCACGTTCTGTCTCCGACATGAAGACCGATATTCTAGTAAAGTCTATCGAACTTTTAGATATTTTTGGGTGGTTTCCTTTTCTCCTCTTCTCTGCATTCTTGTTTATGCTTTTCTGATCTAAAGCTCTGTGATAAGGGACTGAGAAAATAGCTCAGTATTTAAGAGCACTTGATATTCTTGCAGAGGACAGAGTTCTGGTCTCAACATTCACACCAGGTGGTTCACAAATGCCAATAATTCCACCTACAGGGCAATGAACACCCTCTTCTAGCCTCCTCGGGCATCTACACACACACACACACACACACACACACACACACACACACACACACACACTCTTTTAAAATATAAAATAAAATGCTGCAATTAAATGGCCTGAATAACTGTTATGGTAATTCACACTGTTCTACAAAGAATTGATCTTTACGGCAGCCTTCGCTATGTGTAGCTGGCCTTACTCTGCACACTGCAATGCTTAAACCCTGTTCTGGTTTTTGCATTTCTGGTGGCCACCTTTAAGTTTTGCTTCTGTTTACTCAGATTTATTAAGTGTTAGCTGTGTGCCAGGCACCACACAGCTAAGGGAAGAACTTGTCCAAAAGCCTAACACCTAGTCCAAGTTCAGAATCCCAGGGAAGGGCACGACCCATCGGGTCTGCCAGAAGACAGAATTTGCACTTCAGAATCAGCCCTGGGATCTAGCAGGGCGACCAGTCTAGAGAAGACTGCAGTGAGACCCCTCAGTTATATTGATTTAGCCACAATCACTAACTAGGTTGCTCCAAGGGAATCATAACAGAAATGAGCCGCACAAGAGACACATCTGACAAGCCTGAGGGACAAGCTTTGCAGAACAAGAGGCCAACTGGGTTGGAAGGAGAGGATGCTGGCCCAGTCAGCTAGGCGGACAGAGGGAGGCTGGGGAGCAGAAGATACACGGTGGGGTAACATGGGTTTCTTTCAGATCTGCTGCAGTTCCCAGAAATGCTATAGCTGAACAAAACTGAACATCAGAACTCAGCCAGCTAGAGACTGGCTTAGGCCAAGTGTCTGACACCTGCAAAGGAGTCAATATTTACCTTGGGCCCGGAGCTTGGCCAACTCCTCGCTGAGGGAGTCCTGGGACTCTTCCAGCTGCCGCCTCTTCTGTTCCATGTTCTGCATGTAGTCTGTCAGAGATTTGATCTTGGCTTCATGCTTTGGGTAAGAAAACAGATCAGAAGGAAAGGTGAGTACCTAGTATCTGGTTTCCCAGGTCATCTGGAGCTAATAGAAAAAAACAAGTTAGAGACCTCACCATGGGATGGCTCATATTTTGTCCTTTGCCTGGGACTCAAAATTGAGGCCCAAGGGAATTCTCTGTTTCTTCCATGTGCTCTGCAGCTTGTTTCCAGATGCTGCAGGGCCATGTCCTTGTGCTCTCCCACTTCATGTGGAGACCAAAGTCTGCCCTGTTTTCCTTCCTCGTGGTAAACGCTGAGTGGCTAAGGGTAGATGGGTATTAGAGCACCTGCCTAGCATGAGCAACGGCCTGGATTCAAATGAAGCACCATAAGGAGGGAGAGGGGGGATGGGAAACATCCAGAACTGAAGGCCTCATCCTTTGCACATGTACCTATAGGTTCAAACATCAAATCTGCTCTTCTTCTGTCCCTCAGAAACAGTTCACCAGCTTTGGTACCTTCCATACATGCACACAATGCCCTGGCTGGCTCCTTACCAGGTTCTGCCATTTCTTCACAGCCCCTGGCTTCCACTTAACATCACTGTTTTTTGCTCATGAGAGATACTTAATAAACACCAATGGAATGAGTCAATAAACGGTTGAGAGCTCAGGGGCTGAGCAGGCATGATGGTGACTTTTAGACAGATGGAATATGCAGATTGTTTCCCCCCTAGATCTGGGGACTCATGTTTGGGCAGGACGACCCAGCAGAATGAATTCCAATGATATAACTCTTCAGGAACTCAGTTGGAAGAGATATAAAAACAGCTTTGGGGTAGAGGGAGACAATATGAACAAAGAAGAAAGGATTTCAGTGAGGAATATTCTTAGATTCTTTAAACTACACCAGAAAAGGAAGAGTCAAGGTTTCTGATAGAGTAAAGGCTGAGTCGATGGCTTTCTGTGAGTACTGCGGCAGATTGGGGTACTGTACTGGCTGCTAGCCTGGTTCTCATGTACCAGTCAGTGTCACTCCAAAGCCCAGGACCTCACACTTGAGAGTGAGTGCTGCTTTCCCCTACCCCCTTGCAGGCTGTACCATCTCCTCCTCACTCATCCACACAGGGCACAGCTAACCTGATCCGACTAGTCATGTCAGTGTACAGTGTGCAGGTGGGATTTGGGCATGGAGCTCCTATGTCCAGATGGACAGAGAAAGGGCAGGGCTGTCAGCCATGAATGCTCTGCCTGTGTCTGACTTCAGCCCCCAACTCTTGGGAGTGGGAATACCATAATACCCATAAGCTCATGCAAATAGTCTCAAAAATGACCTAGAAAGTAGAGTTAGGCTGTACTTTTCTCTAATGTTTACCTTTCTCTCTCAATTTTTATAAATTATAAACATATCTTGCTACAGATTTTTAAAAAAAGTTCTTGCTGCTAATGACAATATAGTTATAAAAGAAACACACTGTCTTACAAAATAAGATATATATTCTACAAAGTTATAAAACAGCATAGATTAAACTCTGTTTTTCGTTTTTAAAAACGTTTTAAATTAATTTTTATTCATGATTACACTGTAGCTGTCTTCAGACACACCAGAAGAGGGCACTAGATCTCATTACAGATGGTTGTGAGCCACCATGTGGTTGCTGAGAGTTGAACTCAGAACTTCTGAATCTCCAGACCTCTCTTTTAACTTATTATATATAATTATACTTCCCAAATACCCAAGTTTTATAAATTTTTGTAAATGTTATACAATATTCTTCCACATAACTTCATTTGTCTATCAACAGGTATTTGGATAATATATTTTACAATAATGTCAAATAATAGTGCACCCAATAGTTTCCACATAAACTTTTAATATTTTAATCGGAAAATTATAATGCCATATGACATTTAAAAAAATTTCATCTCCATTACCAATGAAAAATAGTATATATAAAATTACTGGACCAAATGACACTTGTGGGTTAGGAAGATGCACAAAGAGTAGCCTTCTGCACAAACATAACAGCCTGCATCTGAGTCCCCAGAAGCCATATAAAAGCTGACAGTGGTGGCATTCACCTACAGCCCCAGTGCTGAGGATGGACAAAGACAGATGGGTCCCAGAGAATTGTTGGCCAGCCAGTCTAGCCAAAACACAAGCACTAGACTCATCATCATGAACAAATACCCTGTCTCAAATAGTAGACAGGAAAGCAGTAGAGAAAGGTACCCAAGGTCAGCCTTTGGTTTCTGAATGTGCACAGACATATGAGCATACCTGTAACAAGCTCACACATACAGAACATCAGATATGTATTTTTTCTGGTTTTATATTTTCCAAGTGTTTTTCAAAAGGATTGCTAAGTTACATCTCATCATGTTTATTGACTTTCGACCACATACCAGCACTGAAGAGCCCTTTAAATGGCATTTTACTTAATATAAAAACAATCCATAGAATCCATTTTAGACAATTAAGTCTAAATTGGGGCTCTTTCTGTTACTGCATAATATGTTCAAAGCCATATCAAAATCTGATGTTCTGTCTCTTGGTCCTGTTAGACATGTCTGTCCACATTGGTACCCATTTCCCCAGATGATTCTGTTACAAGGTAGTACGCAGCACACACTGGTACCATCTCAGAAATCTCAAACCCAAATGTAAGCTACACGTCCGTGTAGCCCAGAACTGTCCCACGATCCTCTGAACTTCCTTCCTGAGATAGAAACAGCATTCCAATGGGGAAAGATCTGGCTTGCTAACTCATCAATGAAACAAACATACCCCGAGCTTGAGAAAGACATGAGCTTCATGTATTTGGATAATGTATTTAATCACAGTCATACCTTTATTTGAAGAAAAGAATAAAATCTTCCTACAGAACTTTTTAAAGATCACACAAAAAAACATGCACATGAAATGCTTAGTATTGCATGTACATGTGATACAGTGAAACTGCCCTGTCACCACCACCAACAGCAGCAGTTTCTATCTTACACTGTGCCCATGGTAGGGATTTACAAATGAAGGAATGCTTCCCTAGCTGATAGGAGACTTACAGATTGAGCATATAGGCTCAACTACGTAGTCACCCATGGGTGGGCAGAGAAATAGAGATAGATACTTTGAAGACAGAGAAGCCTTGAGGGATTTGTGTAATTTACACAACAAAATCTAGCTTTAAGGACAAACCCAGAGACTGGGCTTGGTAATACACACCAATCACTCATTTTTCAGTAGTGGGTGAGGGGGTGGGGCTGAGACAGGAGGAGGATGAGTTCAAGGCCAATCTGAGCTGTCTCAAAAACACAAGAAGAGGTGTGTGGGCTATCTTCAGGCATGCTCACATAAGGCCGAGTACATCGACTCTCCATAGAACACACTATTAATCCCAGGAAGGGCATGGGGTTGGAGGGAGAGTGTGAACAGGGCCGAATGGATAGCCTACCTGCGAGATAAGCAACTGGCAAGCTGCCAGCTCCCGCTCACTGGCATTCATCTTCCTGTTGGAGTCCATCTGGGCACTCTCCAGCTGCTTGCTACGGTTCACGAGAGATTTGACCTCCGACTTCATCTTGCTAATGTAGAGGCGCGCCATGGTGAACTCCTCTTCGATGACTCCATTCACATCTGCCAGCTGAGCACAGAAGGCAACATCAGAAGTTTGTGGCGCTCCTGAGACCTGGCCATGGGTTCCTGAGACATGCCTAGCTTTGGGGCAAAAACTGCAGCCACGGGGCAAGCTGAAAACGAACGTGAGGAAGTCACCGTCAAGTCCTCAGAGATTACACACTGAGAAAGTTCCCATCGAAAACCACGTACTCCCCAGTTAACCACACATCTCCTTGTTATTGATTTGAGGAGAGAAAGGATGACATCACAAGAAACACTACTGAAGAGTTTTCAAAGGAGAGCACTCCTCAGAAGCCTCACCCTGCACGTCTACAACAGCGACCCAGTGACCCTAGTAGGGCCTTAATAATCCTGTTCCTCCCAGCACGTCAATTCTCTACACTTTCCACAGTGCTGAGGAGTCTATGTGCAATGGATGAACTAGCAGAGACTTTGGCCACGCTCTTCAAACAGAACCTCTAATGCCGGAGAACGCACCATTGGTCCAGCGCCTGCTTACGTGAAGATTCCCATGCTCAGCTATCTGCTGCTACCAACCGTTTTCTTTGCCTTTTTGGAGCTGCCCTTCCAAGTAGATAGTAACCTACTTATTAAGCTATCTAAGAACAAGCCTAAGTTTACACTGAGAAGAGATGGTTTGGACAGAATTCCTGAATCAGATATATCTGGTTTCTAATGTTTAGAACTCCACTAGAAACCAAAAATGGAAACAAGGTATTGGGTTATACCCATCCGTTGAAATGCATGGTACGTACACAAGCCATGAAGAAAGTAGCTTTGTGTGAGCTATATTTAAACACCAGAGGGCAGCCTTGCACCTTAGGAAGACTGCTCGTCCCAGCAGAATCCAGCCTAGGAAAGCCAGCAATTTCTGATGTTACATTGTCCTCCCTCTCTGCCCCCTCCCACCCCTTCAAATGCTGTCACTGCTGTCATTAAGTCACATATTTTTCTGTGTAAACACTTGAGAACTGAGAGAAAATGGTATTGGGTATGAGCCCTAAATATTGGTAGCAAGCATGAAAGTACACAGTTCTGCATGCCTGTAGTGCGATTTTAACCTTCTAAGAATTCAACAATACCTAACAATGACTGCAGCACAATACCGAGCGGACAGCAGGAAAATCTGCAATTATCAGCGGTGACTCCACTGCTTAAGCTAAGCTTAAATTGGGTTTGTGACTGCCTGCAGTGCTGCTCCCTCATTCCATCCATCCCATAATGCAACAGCACAGATCCACTTGCGGCCTTTGTCATTGGTCCAGCATGGAAGGAGGCTGTCAGAGGACACTGGGATCTGTCAGTGAGAGTCATCAATGAAAGTAACTGGGCATCTAGTATCTGGAGCCTAAAAATAATCCCCAAACATGCAATTAAGGATTTAAAAACACTCTCCTCATGCTTGTGACTTTCGGCAGGAAGGACCTTTAATGGCAAAACACAGACACACTTGGATTTCATTAATGTGTTCATCAGCTCTGTGTAAGAACTTAGCATAAAAAATACCTTTCCTTTTTGTTATCAGCAGGAGGTGCCAACATCTCACAGATCAGTGCCACGTGGTCCTGTGAGCCTTTAATCAGCCCTGTGTCAGAACTGCACTGCTCAACACCAACACGTGGCTCTAAAAATCAACCCCGGAGTGCAGACTAGCCAAGCTAGGACTTAATAGATTAACCAGGCAGGGCCTGAAACTGCCACCCTACGGCTGCACCACACCACAGCTGCACCGCCGCGGCTGCACCGCTGCTGCACCGCTGCTGCGCTCACTCACAGCACTCACAAACACTCAGCCTGGAACAAGGTGGAGAGTCCCAGGCGCTCAGCCTGGACTTGCAGCGCCATCCAGTGGCTTTCTGTTTCCCAGTGGTGATTGTGGGTTCCCAGGGTTGAACCACTGCCAACTCTCTGAAGGATCACCGAGTAAAGGTAAGACGTTTACACTTGAAAGTTTTTGTTGTCAGGTCCATAAGGGGCAAGTTCAGGGACACCATTCCTCCATCCAGTGTCTTCAACAAAACACAGGAACTACTCAGTCCAAGGTGCTTTGTCATTGGAAAGCTATGTCCGTCAAAACTATAGACCCTAGCATTGGGAGTGAGGGGTAGGTAGGCTGTGGGGTCATCGCCATCCTCAGAACACAATCCAACAATGCACTGAGAAAGTGTGAAGCCGACCTCATGTAATGCTAACCCCACGAAAGGGATGCTCGTAATTCTCTATCCTATTTTTCTGTTTAATAACAACCTATACTGTGGCCAACCATTGTTGTTCTTCACTGATAACATTCTTTCTCTCTTCCTTCTCATCCCAGCTTTGAGACAACTCTAGACCACTCTCCATTTCCCTCCCTTCCTCACCTCCTTGTCTTCAGGGTAAACCAGTGTGCATGACTCCAGGGTATATGCCATTCATGGTAATCTAATTCTCCTTTGGGATGGTCCTTATGACCTATACCTGGCCAGCCAGCAGAGGTTACATCTACTGGGGATTTCTGGCATATAGTTCCCTCTCCTGGATAAAAGTCGTCAGTGATGCAGCCCACACTGCGTTGGATGTAAATGAATGAAGACTTGACAGTTGGTGCTACAGCGGTGATCTTGCTATGTGAGGCAAAAGCTTAAAGATATGAATATGAAAGAGACTAAGGACACGCAGAAAGGAAATAGAATGGCTGGATCCTCTGTATTATGGAGCCACTGCAATGAAACAAAACCAGTTTCTCTAACTTTAATAAGCCACGAGTCATCTTGTTAAAAGATAGACTCTGCTTCAGTATGTCTGAGGTCAGCCTGGGGTCTAAATTACTAATTAGCCCCAGGTGATACAGATGACCTCAGTAACAGAGGCTCTGCCTCCTCCTGTTACACATAATTAAGTGTGGTTTACTCTTTCAGCCACTGCTAGCTGCCTGTGACTTTCAGCTGCAAGCTTTCTCAATTCATACTGCTTGGCTGGAGAATTCTCACTGCGTTGGGTTCTTAAAGTGGGGAGGGCAACTGAGACCTGGCCTGCAGCTTCTCCCAGAGGAGCCCCAATGTGGGGACACTGCAGGTAAGGCTGAAGAAAAAAAAATCAAGTCACACAAAACCAACCAAGGCTGGAAGATGCTCCCCAGATCTGAAAGGCAAATTGTTCCTTTCCTCCGTCCCCTCCCCCAGCCCCCTGCTTTATGCACCAGCTCTCCTTTCCCTGCCATCAAGGATTTCCCAGCATGCCACACGTGCAGAACACAGCCCTGAGCCTCGGGTGCTGCAAAGCTTGACTCAGATCACACCCGTCAGAGTAGGAAGAGAGCATAGAAGTCTGGCTCACAGTCTTCACATCGTTGGTGCCGATAATTCCGCCTATCTCCCCCAGATCCTTGAGGAGCAGGTTCAGGATCTCCGTGGCCCTCTTCTTCTGGTGGTTACTAAGCTCTTGTAGCTGACTCAGCTCTCGCTGGGTGGTTGTCAGTGTCGTCTGGAAAACAAAGTCAGCCACAAGTTACCAAGATGGCCCATGAATTCCCACCTGCGACCTCCAGAGCTCAACAGCCCATGCCAGACCCAAACAGCCCATGCCAGACCCAAACAGCCCATGCCAGACCCAAACAGCCCATGCCAGACCCAAACAGCACATGCCAGACCCAAACAACACATGCCAGACCAGCTTTTGAATCATCCTCTGATCTCAGTGGAAGAGAACTCTGAAGGCCGACTAGTGCTCAGCCCTCGGTTCTGATACAGGAACTTAAATCAGAGACGTTATCGTAAAACTAGGTCTGTATTTATTAGTTGGTAATATCTGTGCTAGCAAAGTGAGTTACTGCAAATGAATCCAGGGCCCAGAGCATGGCTCAGTGGGTCAAGGTAAGAACTGACTCCAGCAAACTGTCCTCCGACCTCCACCCGTGTACCACAGTGCATGAACATAAAAATAAATAAAATGCAATAAGGCCTTTTAAGTCAATAAAAGGCTGGAGAGACAGCTCCATCAGTAAGGGTGCTTGCAGCAGCACAGACATGAAGACCTAGGTTTGATTCCTGGGGGCTGTATCTGGGTCTGGGGGTGCAGGACTGGAAGGATTCCTGTGGCCCACTGGACAGCTATCTACCATACTGTGAGCTCCAGAACAATGACAAGACAGACGGCACTGAAGAAGGATGCTGAGGGCCGACCTGATCTCTACGTGCACACACTGGCACAAAAAGAGGCCCTATGTTTACAGGATTTAACTACATTTTCTAACTCACCAAATGTTCTTTCATCCCCCTTTGTTCTAATTCAGGTTCCCCAGCTCCCTGCTAAAAAAAAAAACAAAAAACAAAACAAAAAAAAAACCCTGCTCCCTGGGTCACATCCAAATACCCCGAGTAATGGGTCTGGAATCAATAGCCCAGACAAACATTAATGAGGATAAAGAACAACTTAGAACATCTGCTAATCCTCAGGGAAGCCAAATTAAATACTGTAATTCTTCAAAATTACTCAGGTTCCATAGCAGAGCTGCTTCATAAGCAGCCAAAGCTCTAGTTTCTCACCAATCTTCCTCAGGCTAACCTCTTTTCTATCCTCCAGGTTCCCGACAAGTTCTTTATTCACAGCAATGGAATAATGCTACCTCTTCTAGCATCTTGGTGCTAACTCAGCCTCTACTCCTGGGGCCTTGCAAGTTAATTCAAAGGCATTTGCAGCCAGTCGCCACAATTTACTAAAAATAGTGTATTAAAGCAGTCTGATAATGTTCTGACACAAAATGAGAAGCACACGATAGAAAACCTTGCCTTGCTTTAAGATGCACAACACACAAGGGACAAGCTGTACAAAGCCAGGGAGACACAAAGCAGAAGCGGAGTAGCAGTCCTCTCTAAGAGAGTCTGCAGTGACTTAGATCAGCACTGCCAACTGTTTATTTCACCTTATTTAACACCACAGACAATAGCAGCCCTGTCTCCTGGAAACCATTAGGAAGGCCGTTCTTCCTTCACTCAGGGTATAGGAGGTGTGGAGCAAGTAGCACTCCCTGACCACTCCACCGCTGCAGCCAGCTCTCTTCCCTATCTGCTCTGAGTGCCCAGGACTGATGTTTCCATAAGGCAGTAAGGCACAGTCCAGGACCCCAGGCCATTCAGGCAGAAGCACCAAGGACACCAGGCTATAGCCACTCAACTCCGTAAGCCATCTCCAGACAGCAAAGGGCATGGCATCTGCCATATCACCAAGTGCTCACTGCTCACAGCAGACTGCCTGTCACTAGTTCACCCGGTAAAACCCACAGCCTCTGTCTCTCAGGAACAACCAGAAATACAGCAATATTCTGGCTGGACAGGACAATATTCTGGTTGACAGGACCAGCTTACCTCTGTCCTCCAAAGCTAGGACAAGAAGCTGGGAAGGTGGGGAGTGACACTCAGTAGGGCGGAAACAATGGACTGCTTAACTCCGGTGGGTCCCCCACCTTTGCTCTTTAATAACAATGCTTTCAGGGTTATTCATTGATCATCATTACTTCACCACACACTGAGGTCCTTGCTAAGTGCTTTACACAAACCGTCACTAACACACGCACCACTGGAGAAGCACATAATTGTCATTTTGATAACTAAAGCAACAAACACTCAGGACGGTTAAACATCTGGCCTGAGGCCAGAAGAGTCAAGGAGTCAAATTTCTCACTAAGCTTTTTCTGGATCTAGAGTCTGCATTTAACTTTTTCCAGAAAGCATTCTTGCTGATGTCATCAGCTTCCTGGGTGTAAAACAGCTGTGATAGGCAGTCTGCGGTGAAGGGACTGCTGGAGAGGCCTCAGGGAGCAAACTGAGTCTTACACTGAGAAGCATTCAGTCAACAAAAAAGTCCCGCCCCCTTTGACACCACGGCTCCAACCGTTTTCTGGGCGAGCTCATCAGTCAGCTGTTCGTTGGCCCTGGTCTTGTCCTCCACTTCCTGCGACTTCTGGTCGTAATTGACAGCCAGCTCCTCCAGGGCCTGGAGGACTTCTTTCACTTCATCTTTAGCTGCCTCGTTTTCAATCTGGAGGCGTGTCAGCTCCTCCTGGATTTTCTCATAGTCCCTTCTGGTAGAAGCTAGAAGCTGGGGAAATGAGAAGACCAGGTGAGTGCATTATATGTCAGCAACCTGCGTGCTACAGGCACAAAGCAATTTTAAAACCAGATATGGGAGAACAAGTTGGAAGCATTCAGGCTGTGGGGGACTCTCACTGTGTGTTACAGATGCTAAACACATTTTCAAATGTTATTTCTAAAATCTTTTCTTTTTCCTTTCAAGTTTTAAGGAATTTATGCTAAGTCAGACGAAGACACACACACACACACACATACTCACCACACACACACCACACACACACACACAAACCACACACCACACGCGCGCGCACACACACACACACACACACACACACACACACACACACACACACAAAGGGCACTACAGCTGCTTGGCTGAACCGTTTCTAATGACGACCCTGGCAGAGCCTTTGCAAACAGTGCTACAATTTGAAAATCATCCAAACAATCCTTAAAATGAAGTCACTTTTCCTGAATGTCTATCAGAACTGTATAGAGGAATATACTCCAAACACTACCACGCGGCAAAATGAGTTCTGGGGCTGTGTTTTATTTGGCTGTTACTATTGTTATTTTCTGACTTCCTTAATGAGTGTTCATCGCTTTGCAAGGAAAAAATGTTAATGTCTGAATGGTAAAAAAGGGAATTGATCCAAGGCAGCTGAACCACTCTTGGAGATGCAAAGAACAGTGTGGAAGCAGAGAACAGAAAACAGAAGCAAGCAGCCACAACCCCAGCTAAGATAGAAAGCTATTAAATATGGTTCACGTGACTCCAAAGGCATAGACTGCCTCCCTGCAGAATCACAACCATTACATTGGGAAGATGATGGGGTGCGGAGAGGAAGGAAATGGTTATAGTGTTTCCTGGGTGTGGGGGCCTGAGACTGGGACATCGATCTCGCCACCTGCCGTCACTGTAAAAGCCAATCAATGGCACTTTAGCAATGAAGCATCTTAAAGCACAAAAGAAAAAAAAAATACTTAGGTGATCTCAGCAAGAGAATTCTGTCTCTGGTTGATTGGCTGGCTGTGTTTTGCTTGAGTTCCTATTTGTAAAATCCATGGCAAAACGAGTGCAATAAAGACATTTACAGTAGAACTGAATGCGGGCAGGGGGTGGGGAGGCTGAAACCAGGTGGCCTCCTTTTTAGTGTACCAAATACACACTAACAGCACTATGGCCCGGCTGGCTTTCCTCTCTGATGGTCTACTTTTGATTTTGTTTGCGTTTTCCCTGTAGGACAGAGCAGGGGGACTCTTGCAACCGCCAGGTTATAGAACCAGCCTGGGTGCCCATGGACAGGTGACTAGGCAGAGAAAATGTGTGAGGAAGATAGGCTTTGGATGAGTGATGGACAAATCGAACAGGCAGGTAGATATATGATGGGTAGGCAGACAGCAGACAGATGATTAAAGATATATAATACACACGAAGTTTTATTTAGCAATAAAGAAAGAGGAGATCATGTCATTTGCAGGAAGGGATCTGACACATCATCACGTTAAGCAAAATAAGCCATGTTCGAGAAGACAAATGTCATGCACTTTCTGTTCTATATGGACTCCTGGGGGCTTGGGAAAGGAAGGAGAGCAGCAGGAGAGGCTGACGGGCGAATATGATCAATTGAACTTGGATACGAAGACCATTCTGTTTATATGAAGTAGTTCATAGAGGTGAAGTATCCTAAAATAGCAGTGTGCTGCCACGTTGAGACTGAGAAGGAACCGCCTTCACCTAACCACCAGGAGAGAGGTGTGTGCCCCCTCCAAAGACTAAGTGCAGCACAGAGTAACCCCTGAGGCCCCCGAGTACTACAGAGTCAAGCGCTTGCCCACTACACATAGCCACAATTAACCTTTAGCAGGCACTGATAGGAGAGTTATCAAGAAATCTCCACCTGCTTTAAGGTTCTAAAGAAGGCTATTTATAAATTATATTTCTCGGACTAATATTATCAACAAAAAGCAATTAAAAAAAAACAAACAAAAACAACCAAAGCCCTGTAAAAAGGAATCCATTGTGTCTGTTACCTCATCTTGATCCAACATCTGTTGCTTCAGCTTTTCAGCCAGCTGGCTCTGCTGGTTAATTTCATCATCCTGAAATGAAACATCATGTTTAATTTTTGGTTAGTCGTGTCGGTTTTGATATCCTGGTTTCCCTTCCAGAATCAGACACCGCGAGGCCAGTCCCCAGTTCCCTCATTAGACTGGAAAAGTGCAGCAGGAGCCGTTCCAGGAGCCTGTTGATTCATGTGTTTCTTCACCCAGAGTTCTTTCTAGGAAATGTAGTATCTACCCAGAGAAGCCAAATCCTGCCCATCCAGAAACCAGAGCTCTTATACTTGGGAGATGAAAGGGACTACAGAGACTTCCTCCCCCAAACAAAGATGTAAACAGAATGGACTGTCAAGCACATCTGTGCCCAGGAATGTTGCCAAGTGACGGGAAGGAAGGACCACTATGCCATGCCCATTTACTTAGAGTAGAAGAACTAGTGCTTACGTGGAGTTTTCTCCAATAGACAGCCCTCTTGATTGACTGGCAACCAATAGTCTTGTCAATTGAAAGGCAAAAAAAAAGCAAAGAAGCCCTGTAGCCATCTGGGTGTGCACACAGGAAAACAACAGTTCTCTTCACCGCCACTAGGTGATGCTGTTGAGAAAGCAAGAATGCTCTACCTGGCTCTCTCCCCACCAGCAAGCCACCTCCAATGAAGGACACTATGGAAGAATGTGGCCTTTCCTGCTCTGTGTTCATGATTGCAAATGAAATTTTAAGTACATTCTGTAAAAAACTGGCAATGGGGTGCCAGGCTCACATCTCCTTCCCTTATAAAAGTCCTATTGGAATACTGGTCTCCAATGGTACTCTCAAGCAGTCAAATACAGCTCGTTTACTATGTTGTCTTTGTACTAGGTCCTGCCTTGGTGTTTTCCTCATTAAAGACCCTTCTCCTGCTCTTTGGATCTGATTCCAAGGTGAGGTGAGACAGGTGAGTGGTAGAGCCTGGTCACAGAACCTGTTTGCCACAGACATCTGCAACATGTATGGTGGAGTCTATGCCAGCTGGCACAGGGTTAAGTGATGGTGTAGCTGGTACTCTCCAAAGAGCACTGACATTCTCACATCTGTGGGGTAGGCTCTGCACATCCTTATCCTGTGTCTTTGGTCTTTCCTACATACTTGGTCTCACTAGTCTGCTCAGAAAGCCCGTTCACACTGAACTTTATACACCAATGTTTCTTCAATGGCTGTATAAAAATATTGATTATTTTCCTCCTTGCCAAATCCTTCTGGCAAAAAGAATTAGAGAAATTACAGCACAGCAAAGCTGCCACAGCAACTGGCACTTCCATAGCTAACTCACTGTTTTGTAAACTGTGTTTTTCCTCAACTTCATACATTTAGCATGTCAGTTACAAGGACCAATTGTGTATTTTCACTCCTCAGCACAGGAAGAGTAAACAGCTTAACACAAAAGTTCAACCTCATCTCTTCCCCAAGGCAATGAAACAAAACAACCCCAAATCCACAACTGCCCCCAAGTGACAGAAATAAGAAGGGACAGAGTGAGGTGACGTGCGTTTGCACACTGCACTCTTGGCAAAGCCTGTCGATGCAGCCTTCCCGCCTGACAGGTGACAAGCTAAGATGTGATGAAAAGCCATCCAGGAAGGTGAAGACAGGACTCCATGAGAAAGCAGATCAGCACTAGAGACAAGCCTTGAGGTAGGTTTGCCCTTTACAAGGGCAACTTTCTAAGGAATTAGTGTTGTCTATTCTGATTTCACTGTGATTTCCTAAGCCTTTCTGAAAAAGGTGTGCTGTACTTTCTGCATGTCAAGTGTATCTCTTAGAATATATTTAAGCATGCTCATTCTGAGATAAAAGATTTCAAAGCACTTTTCAAAAAATTAATTTAGTTGAATTTTTCTTATACATGAAATGATACAGTCGCCTTAGCTGTCAAAATGTCACTAACTGTGGAGATTTTTTTTTTATAAACAGTCACTAGCACAATGTGTAGTCAACTTACAATTCTTGAATTTACTGCCTTCAGTGAGAAAGACAAAGCCACCATCAATATTTTTATGCTTGAACCCAGTCCCCCATTGTACTGACACCCCTTCAGGTCCCTAAATGAGGTGTCTTCTCCATCAAACAAAGAGAACCCACAGAGGAGAAACCTGGTATTTATAGTATACTGTTATATACCTAGGACTTTTAGTCCCCATAACAATCTTTGAAGTGACATCTGTGAGCCCTGAGTTACAGATAAGAACAGCGTACAGAAAGCACGGGCATCTTCCCTGCACCTCTTATCATTAAGCTGCAGGTCTACTACAAAGTGCAAGCTTCTCCATCAAGTAACGGGACCTTGGGTTTATCTCTTCTTAGACCCATGAGGAATAGCATAGAGGGATTTGGAGAAACTGTGTAATCTTTCCCCCACTGCGTCCTAAAAAGCCTTACTGAGGTTAACCAGTTCCTTGGTTAAAGGGCTAAGGCCAAAATGAAGTGAACGTGGGGCTCACGGTCAAGAGCTGTGAACACTCATCCCTGCTCTACCAACTGAAGAAAGACATGCAACCCACCCAGCTCATGCCCCACTTCATCCCAGAGGCTTCCAGTTCTACCACTCAGTAATCGAAGAAGACACTGTGCCCCAACTCATGCATTCCCAAAGTATCTAAACATCTAAATCATTGGAAGCACGGGGCTATCCTCTAGAGTCTGCACAGACACCTGAGAATGATGGCCAACGGGACAAAATCAAGTGGCTCACAAACGGCTGAACAGCAGACCAAGAGCTTGGATGCCTTCTAGGCATCTGTCCTCTGTTCTCTTCCATATCTCTCAGCATCACAGAACCAATTCTAATCTGCCATCCCAGAATCTGTAGATGTGGGAATCTGTAAAGTGAGGAAGAGATTGCATGTGGCTTCTCCTCACTGCTTAGTGGCTTCTCCTCACTGCTTAAAACAATAGCAGTTCTTGGGAGAAATCAAGACGTTTGCATAAACTATTAACTTACTATTGATCTACTTCTGCATTGAGGTGTTGAGTATAATACCCAGGTTTTAAAAAAAAAAGCAGGGTGGGGGGTACACTCAGAGCATGAAGGGCAAAGTACCCACTTCTCTTGGGTATGGGTGTTTTGTGAGATGTGTTTACAGAATGGTAGAGTCACCTGCTTTAATGTTTGGGTAGCATTTAACACCCAGAACCACAGACAAGCAAAGGAGAATCCTCAACCAGTCACACTCAGCTTGCAAAGGTGATACCAGACCAGACTCTGGGCTGTATCCCAAAGACAGAGCCCTGTAAGATTAATGGTGACATTCTCAGAACAAAACTATTACATCCAGGCCAGAGGTGTCCCCATAGCACCTGAGCCAAACCACCACAGAAGAGATTAAACCAGACTGAAAATATCAGCAACCTTGGTGTGATGGACTAAAAGAGCTTAGGATATCCCAAGGGCAATATGCCAGGGCCACATGACACACTGTGACCTCTAGGATTCCTAAGTGGACCTTTACTGGGGATGAGTGATACCTGCTGTTCAAGGAGTCTTTCTCTCTAGTCTAACCTTCATAGTTACATGACTATTCGAGTTTTTCCTAGGAGTAAGCATCCCGATTAACATGATCAAACTACATCACTCAACAATCTTCCTCTGAAAAGAGCTTCACAAAGAGAAAGGTATCAATCAGTCTTTAATTGAATAGGTCCAAAGCTCAGGGCCGTGGAGCTATGTGATTATCCTCACACTTGAGTCTTAGGAGTCTCCTGCCTTGTCCCTAGTGGGTCTACTGTTGACTTCTCGAAAAGAAAAGGAGAGGCCTGGAGAAAGGAAAGAGACTAACGCCCACGTACTCTCACATCTCTGTCCTCTCCTGCAATAATTTCTGCAGATTTCTGGAAGTGAGGACTTGTCTATCTAGACCGACCCCTTAGCTCTTTTCGATTAGAACTTCCTAGAGTAATCAAGCTAGAAAGCAGGTATCAGGAAGATACACATCCATAGCGGTCTGCAGCCTACCTCAGCTCCAGGGGGCTGACTATGCCTGCCACCTTCTGTCTTTATACCAGAGTGAAGACTACCCGTCTCTGGCTAATGTATACAATAGGCACACAGGAGCTGCTTTCTGAGAAAGCACTGACCCCACAAGACAAGGAAAAACAGGATAAAAGCCCACCATCTCTATCTTCATTTTGTATCTCTCTTTACTTGGTGCCAGTCACCTGATTAACTTGACAGAGAAGCACGTTAATCACTCAGGGGAATGCCTATGTAAAAATTCATGATCCCTAACCTATCTCATCCCCTTTCAAGGCTGACAGTACAAAGATAAGAGTAACCGAGGCACTCTGCAATCAGTGTCCTGTCCCAGACTCCCTCAAAGGTACCTGGATGTCTGCAGTCACTAACCTCAACCTGTAGTGCCCTCGCATTCCAATAACAACAGAGCCTCGGAGACACGTCATCACAGGGTGAGATCAGTCTTCAGATGGGAACACTCAGCAGTTAGGGACTAACATGTTCACACTAGCAAGGTTTCTTGGAAGCACCCAATAGAACCAAAACAGAGACAATCACCACACATTGACCAGGACGGTGGGCTTCATGATGTGTACCTCTTGCCTGCCACCCCCATGCCTCCCCTGTTTAAACATAATGCTTAGATCTGTGCCCTGAAGACGGAGTTGGGGTCACGAAGCCCCTTCCACATTCTTCCCCCTGATGTGGCAACACTTATTGAATCTTCTTCTTATCTCTTCACCATTAGGAGATAACTTATCTGTTTAACTGGCCCACTGGGGCTGAGCGAAGTCTTTCAGGCCCACAGTGACAGGGCTCCCGCTCTGAACCACAGACCTTATCATCCAGCTGTCGGTACAGACTGGTGATCTCCTCGTCATACTTCTCCTTCTCAGCAGAGATGCCATCAACAACAGGAGTGATGTTATCTATGATGGGTGTGTTGTCGCAGGGCTCCAGGTTCTTCTGGTCCTTAGCGCTGATCTGTTCATCCTCTGGCACAGCTTCCCCTGAGAAAATACAGCAAGCGGGGTGCTGAGAACTAAAGAGATCAAGCATGCAACCCTCCAGGAAGAAGTCTAAAAATAGTCTCTCCCAGTGACAAAAGACACAGCAGACACAATGAAGAGTCCTTGTGCAGAGCTAAAGTCCATTCTTTCTGTTTGGGAAGAAAGGTGTAGCTAACTGACCACTGTTAGACCAAGAATGCACAGCAGAAATCAAATGGCTGCACTGGTCCCAGAGCTGACCCAACTGATCCAAGCCCAGCACTGCCTGGGAACTCCTACATATATTTTTCCTTTTGTGGAGAAATACACTAGTGCTTACTAGAATCATAGTCTCTCTAGTCACCGATTCAAAGGAAAATAGACCTCTGAGGCATCCTAATTACCAATTAATTATGTTACTGTGTCATTAGTAGAAACAGCCAAAGCAAGGAACAGAGCGACACTGTTTAACCAGAACGCGGTGGGACTTCACTCCTCCCAATCTCGGACTCTTGGGAGCCAATGGAAGTCAGGGCAGCCTGGACTAAACAAGGACTGTACCAGCCCTGCGCAATCACGAGCTCCACCACCACAGTCTCCCCCAGGAAGCCCAAATTAATTGGCTCTGCTGGAGAGTTCAAATAGAATAATTTCTTGTGATGTCAGGTAGTCCCAGTTAAAGAAAAGGCAGCCAATCTAGAATCTACACACCACTTCTCAGCCTGCCGAGCAGGGTCTGCTGGGCCTTCAAAGGAAGCACTCTTCAATTTGACAGTGCTAATAAGGGAAAAGCCGCGCATCTCGAGCTGACCAAGGGCTGCCCCAACAGGAAAATCACCATGCAAAGATAGAATGCAGGAAACAGATTCTATGGAAACCACACAGGCCTGATTCCATCTTTCAGCTTCAATATTTGAAAGCATACCCCCACCACAGACACTTCTCCACCACAGTGTAGCCAGCAACTTCACTCCAGGCCCTGAGCATCAGAACACCTCAGGCCACACTCGGCTTCTCAGCTCATAATATCGGTTCTGTGAAAATTTCCCGGAAAACTGCCCTGAGCCAAAAGTAGGGAAAAAGACAGAAGAACTGAGAAATATACTGTTCTTTTGTGAACAGTATATTTCATGCCTCCAGGAACCCACCTGAACACAGTGCACGTTATCTCAGTAGACACAAAACACTGGGATGCCCTGGTTTTCAGGCTTGTGTGTAGCCTCTGTGTAAGTAAAGGCTAACACCAGTGACTTCACTTCTGTATCAGTTCCATTTAAAATAGCAAAGGGAAGCACGCCCTAGATAACGCATGCTTCACTACAGTGACAACAAAGCCTCCTTATGCTCCCCTTTCAGTGGGACTACCCACTATGTGTGAGCATTTCTCTGAAATTATTGACCTGAATTAAAATCAAATCATGGTGGCCTTTGACCTGAACCTGAACCTGAACCAAATCAGTATATTACCCAACTCCAATCGCTGGTTCAAAACGTTCATCAGCAACGTTAGCGTGAGGAATGAATTTCATTCAATTAAAGAATCTATATTCTCTACGGCCTGTTAAACCCATGGGCTATCAGAGCGGCAAGACAGATGACGAGATGGATGAATGGACAGATGAGTGGGTGAGTGGGTGGATGAAGATACAGACATAATTTCTAGCCACACGGATAAATCAGAATATGCCCTCAAACAACTCAGAAAATGTACATACAGCATACACCAGAACCTTTTATTTTTTTCCCTTTCTAATTCTGTTCTTCTTAAGAATCTGGCACTGACACTTTGGCATTTGTGAAAGTCCTACATATGGTTATATTTTGGATTTTTTCAGGAACAGTGTGTAAAATTTGGGAAACACAGAAATCCACTATTAATTTAACCTTCCTGCTTCAACAGGCTGAAGGTGAGATTTTTTAACTGTACTGACCTGACCCAGAAATCCTCCAAGCATGACCATATTATCTATCCACAGACACTCACTGCAGAGAGAGATAAGATCCACGACATTTGGAAGAAATGTATTCCCTGTGCGCTTCGGTTCCAAATGGCTGGGCAGGCAATGATATCTGTACGCTAGATGAACTAATAACTGCCCCCCCCCCCCCCCCCACACACACACACTTTTAAATTTATCTGGGCAAGCAGAGACCAAAAACTAACTCCTGTGACCTACAAGTGACCTGCTCAAATCAAGACACAGATCTGATTCCCCCTAAAGCTGTCTTCTTCTGACATCAGCATTATCGAGGGGTAGGTGGTGCCCCAGGTTACAGAGGTCCAGAAAGCTGACCCTGCTGCTATGGTCTCCTTGAAAATGATCACTAGACTCTCATAAACATCTTCAGTGCTGCAATGGGATCCTGAAGCCACGCTACACGTTTTCACAGGTCTAATTAATCACAGGCATGTAGCCTGCTTAGTCTCTTCATTTGCTTTCTGTTTAAAAAAATGAGGAAGCAACGCTCCTTTCATCATGGAAGGCACCTATCATTGTCCTGAAGATGCAGGAAGACAGTAGAAGTTAGGAGCACGGTCAGCATCACAGATGGAAGTCCACTTCTGCTCCCCGAGGAGTGAGTAACTGCACATGCGTGGCAGTGATGTGATTTGTACTGACTCTCAATTAATTTTTCTAGCATATTCAAAATACATTTGTGCCCAAGTGGTCTTTTAAAGGGTAAAACCCCTAACAGTCATGCAAGTCCCTTTTAGGGTTTATATTTATCATTATGAAAACAGTGTTTGAAAGTCACAGCAGCCTTTCTGGTTTCTCATGAGCACTTCCCTGAATCAAAGCATCAACATGTCTCCCACAAAGCCACATGTAAACAGCAAGCTCTCACCAGTTCATATTCTAAAGGTCAGGCAGGCAGGATTATGGTGTTTTTTTGTTTTTTTGTTTTTTTTTTGCAACAGCCATTCAGACGGAGCTGAACAAAGCAGCCACATGCAGAAGCAACAGCAACACAGCTCCTGCCCAGGGAGGAACCAAAGGGTTTCCAAACACCACTGCCCTTCAAAGGACAGGGGAATGACTTCCAGAAGAGACCCTGGTACCTACTCTGTCCAGCTCACAGCGATGTCTAGGGACTGTAAATTCTGAACACCGAGCGAGAGCTGACACCAGGCAATCTGTCTCCATGGCAATCTCCCCGTGTTAATGGAGAATATTCCCTGCACTGCAGTGCACTCTACAAGATGATTATGAGATAACTGACTGTAACAGAAAGGAGGGCTACAGCCCAACCCTGGAGGAATGATGCCCTCGACCAACCAGGGAGAAAGAGAGACCACCAAGT
The DNA here is from genome assembly GCF_011762505.2 of Arvicanthis niloticus. Taxonomy (NCBI): domain Eukaryota; kingdom Metazoa; phylum Chordata; class Mammalia; order Rodentia; family Muridae; genus Arvicanthis; species Arvicanthis niloticus. The sequence goes on along the minus strand of NC_047659.1, from coordinate 26,917,187 downwards.
GGAGATTAGCAGTGATTTTTATTTTCTCTCTGTTTTATTAAAAGCAGATTTCTTTAAGTCCAACCCACAAGGCTTGTATCTGCTGCCTATAGAAAAGCTTCTAACCTTGGAAAACGTCTGGTTTCCTGCACTGAAAGGCCTCCTGTCTTTAAATAAGCATCCTGGCATTTACTATTGTCAGCTGTAATTACCTTTAAGGACTAAAAAGATCTGTGTTTACACAGGAGCATTCTTTTGGAGCATACCTATACGGCTTGCAGAACCTTCTAATTATAAAACGAACCCCTCCCCCCCGCCAGAGAGCATAAATAATATTTCTTGGAAAAAAATGGGAATCTATCAATTTCAATGGATGAGAATGGCAGACTACAAAAAAACATTAGGTTTATTAAAAATTCTAAAATGGATTTAATGGATTTATTTGAATCTTTTTTTTTTCTTTAGGAATACTATTAGATTGCCAGGAAATCATTAAAATTTCACACATGAAATAGCAACAAGCTAGTAATTCTTTCCCTAAGTTGAGTCCCCGAAGCCTCTGGAGAACACAGAGAGGTAATTGCATTTTCTCAGCCACTCCAGGGCAGGGATTTACAGGTCACTCACAGCTCCCACCAGAAACCACTGTAGATCTGGCAAACGAGGTGTTTTGTTTTAATACCAATTAAACAGGCCTAGTGGCAAACCTGATTCTAAGCAATTTCTGTATCGAAGACACTAAAAGGGAGCTCTTTAAGTTGCCAGCTGGGCAGGAACAGCTGGCGACAAGATGTCATTATATAAATGTGAAGTTTAAAAAAAAAAAAAAAAAAAAAAAAAAAACAACCATCATTCCTTTATGAGACTGCTTTGCATACAAATAGCATCCTTCACCCTCGTCCCTAAAAATACTGTGAGCGGCCTCTGCACCCCCAATCCTGTCTGCAGCAGTTTTCTAATGCACAGGCTAACCAGAGCCTGTGGCCTTCTTTACATTCCCGACCTTTTGAAGAGGCCACGTGATTTGCTGAGCAGTCAGTATTTCTGTTAATTTAGCTGTCCTCTCAAAGGAAGAAAGAACACATAGCAAATTAGACATCTTGACTGAAATGCTAATTTCTGTGAGCTCACACCTACGAAGCCGAAGAGTGGACCAGCACCTCCAACAGACTTAAGGCCGAAAGAGTAAATCTCAACAAGCACAGTGGTCCCCTCCTCAAATTCCAGCCCTGGGCCAGCTGAGGCAGGAGGATCAAAGGTCAAAACTAGCCTGAGCAACACAGCAAAATCCAGTCTCAAGAAAACCAAACAAAAGAAAGCATTTACTAGTGCGCTACCTAGCTGTTCAACAGGAGAGACCCCCACAGACACACCAGACCCTGCTACCCCAACACCTAGATTTTTGGGTCATTTTTTTTTCCTGACATGAACCCTTGTAAAAATTTTGGTTTAGGAGCCAACAATATGGCTTAGCAGGTAAAGATGCCTGCTGCCAAGCCTGAGTTCAGTTTCTGGGACAGAAGAAAAGAGTTAAGTCATGAAAAGTTGTCCTCTGACATTCACAAGTAAAATGTGGCATGTAGGGATGGAGAGATGGCTCAGTTGTTAAGAGCACTGACTGCTCTTCCAGAGGTCCTGAGTTCAATTCCCATCAACCACATGGTGGCTCACAACCATCAGTAATAAGATCCAATGCCCTCTTCTGGTGTGTCTGAAGACAGCTACAGTGTACTCATATAAATAAATTAATTAATAAAAAAAAATGTGGCATACACACACACACACACACACACAGAGAGAGAGAGAGAGAGAGAGAGAGAGAGAGAGAGAGAGATAAACACATGCCATTTTTAAAATGTAAGTTGGGCATTAATAATTAGCACACGAAGTGGCCATGAATTTGAAGGACAGCAGGGAGGGTGTGTTGAAGGGAGGAAGGAAAGGAAGAAATGATGTCATAGAATTATAATCACAAAACTAAAAAAAAGTTTTTTAAATTCTAAACAGTTTTTTTGGGGGGTTGGATTTTTCCTTCTTTCCCCCTTTTGCTTAGAAATTACATTATTATTTATATATTCATGCCAAAAAATGGAGTCGAAACTAGAAAAAGAATAGTTGAGTTTTCTCTTTCATGACTCTTTTTGAGGCAGGGTCTCTCTATAGCCCAGGATAGCTTTAACCTGGACTCTTCCCACTTCTGTCTCTAGAATGCTGGGAGTGCAGGCGTGAGCTATGATGCTGGGACTTGACTTATGTTAAAATTTATAGTAGGGTGTTTATTCAGTGTATGTCCATACACATACATATGTGCCGTGGCCTACATGTGAAGGTAGGGCATAATTCCCCAAGTCAGTTCTGGCCTTTCACCTCAGGGACTAAACTCAGGCTTTATCTGTCATATCATCAAAGTACCCTGTCTGTCACAGACTAGGCCACACAAAGCATGCTATCCTCACTTCTATCTTGGTCCTCCAAATCTTCAAAATGATGTGGGAAACAAAGAATCCTCTGGTTGTTCCCCACTTCAGCCTTGTGTTCAGACACTCTGGATGCTGTGTCTCTTTTATAGTCTTCCCAGGTCTTTGCTCCATTTAGGCCGGGCAGGGTCGGTTGCTGCTGTAGCTGCCACTGCTTGCAACCAGAAGACAATAACTGGCTCACTGGAGGATGAAGCCATGGGCATGAGGTGACTCTCCCCACTCCTTCTTTAATATAAAAAAAAGGTGTGGTCAGGTGGTGGTGGGTCAGGTGGTGGTGGGTCACGCCTTTCATTGCAGCACTCTGCAGGCAGAGGTAGGCAGGGGCAGATCTGAGTTCCAGGCCAGCCTGGTCTACACAGAGAAACCCTAACTTGAAGAACCAAAACCAAAGCGAAAGCAAACAAGAAAAGATAGGGTCTCTTATTAGGTTGCTATGCATTCGTAGAGAGCCAGCATGCCTCAGAAGCAATGCCAAAAAGAATAAGGCTTGCAGAATATATGTTCCAAGTCACGGGTCCTCTTCTGAGAACCAAGGCCCAATTGTATGCAGGGGCTGCCATCTTAGTCACTCAGAGCTACTATGACGAAGTACCACAGGATGGGGTCTTCTGAGCAACAGAAACATTTCTCCTAACTTGGAAGCTAGAAGTGGGAGGTCAGAGCAGCAACACAGACATCTTGTTCTTGGATGGGGTGAGGAGCTCTTCTGGGTTTGCCGATGACATCTCTTTTTATCTTCACCAAATAAGCAGCACCTCAGTTTCATGAAATGACAAAGAAATAGTCACCTCTGTGCTGGCTAGCTTTATGTCACCTTGACACAGGCTAGTGTCAGTTCAGAGATGGGAACCTCAGTTGAGAAAATGCCTCCATAAAAAATGGGCTTCAGAGGATCAAAAGTAAGTGTTTTAGTTAGAAGAGATGACAGAGGTTCTGGTTAGTCAACAAAATGATGGACTGGGTATTAGAACTATCTTATACCTCACTGGTACAATTAGAAATAAGTATGCTCTAACTGTATTTTGAGAGAAAAGTTTTACTTTAACAGGAAGAGTGATATGTAGGAGGAGCTAAGTGGGAAGGAGTACTGAGAGGAAGAGATGGAGTAAGGAGAGAAGATGAAGGAGAGGAGAAGCTAGGTGATGAGAGAGAGAAAGAGAGAGGGGGCATGGAGGCAGATGTTCACAGGTCTCCACCAGTCAAAGATAGTCTTTATATCTAGGTTGGGTATTGGATTACCCTTCTGATTGAGCATTACCAAACTTATAAATCCTTTGATTAACATTTAAAAAAAATGTATAAAAGCAAAAAGGAAAGGGGGGCATGGGACAGGGGTTTTCTAGGGAGGGGAAATGGGGAAAGGGGATGGCATCTTAAATGTAAATAAAATAAAATGAAAAAAAAAATGGGCTTCAGGCACACCTATAGGACATCTTCTTAATTCCTAATTAATGTGGGAAGGCCCAGCCCATTGTGGGTGGGGCCACTTCTGGGCTGGTGTCCAGGGTTGGATAAGCGACTTGAGCAAGCCATGGGGAGCAAACCAGTAAGCAGCAACCCTTCATGGCCTCTGCATCAGCTCCAGTCTCCAGGCTCCTGCCCTGTGTGAGTTCCTGCCCTAACTTCCTTCAGTGATGAACTACAGTGTGAAAGTGTAAGCCAAATAAACCCTTTCCTCCCCGAGCTGCTTTTGGTTATAGTGTTTCATCACAGGAGTAGAAGTCCTAACTAGGACAACTACCAAAGAAACGCCTAATACCATCACCTCAGGATCTGCGATTTCCACATGGATCTTAGCGGGAACACAAACTTACAATGTATTCAATCAATTGAGCTTCTAAGGTTGAAGATTCGTCAAGGTGGCGGTAAGAGGGGTTAGACCTTAGATCAGTCTCTAGATATATAACAGTGCATGCCTCTTTAGTAATGCCTTGTATCATCTGTCACCACCAACTGGTTAGACAGGTGTCCTTATTTATCCATTTATCTGCCTGCACCTGGTTTGTAATTGATTTCCTCCTGCCTTGCTTTGCCACTGCATTCTCTGTGATGGCAACTGCAGAAAGACCAAGCATTCACAGGCACATATGTGTGCACACACTTCTTCCTTGCTCTCTCACAGCTGGAATAGAGCAGTGAAGCTTTACATTATAAGCACACCATGCAAAGAAAGGAGTATCTTTCCTATGGAAAGCACCTATTGTCGGGGCTTCTAGAATGTGTTCAGATCCCGGTGTGGCAACATCAATACCCAGGGAATACTGAAGTAAAAATTAAATAGCTGCCTCTTAGAAGTTTAGATCTAACAATGTATTTCACATTTCAAAAGGAACTTGGCAATATCCTGCCATTCCGATATGAATTAGGATAGCTGACACTGTGTCCGTCCCAGCTTTCTTCTCCACATGGTTACCATGCCTCAGGACTCAGGTACAAGGAGTCGGGAGTGGTTCGGGATAGCACCACTCCAGCCTCCTCACTCTCCCTCACTGTTTTCTTATTTCCTATAGTCTCTCTCTCCGTCAGTCCATGCTCTCTGCACTTACAAACCATTGCCTCCAGGAACATCACCTTTAAAATACAAATACTAGCTTGGAAGGCAAGGTTCTCTGCAGGACAGCTCCCATCTCAGCTACTCAGAGGTTACAAGGCCATAGGCTGTGGGAGGAGTCTGTCAACCTCTACTTCCTCTCTTCCCTCTCCACTCCACCACCTATAGGAGCCTTGCCTCTACCTATGCCTTCAACCACAAAAAAGATCAGTAATGTTCAAGTTTCCCTCTTCCATTACGAAGAGCCTCGGAGTACCTTCTCATATGACCCTCCTTTGCATGTTTCTTGGGCACCCCAGGCTTTCTTCTTCCTGCACTACTCCCCAGTCTGGTTCGTTTCCTGTATCTCCAGTCTAAGGGAACGGTTCTGTCTTCCAGCCAACTTAGCCAAGACAAAAACCTTAGACCCATCTTGACATGGTCCTTCCTGCATGGCTAGTCCTCACCAAACCCACAAATTTTTCTGTCTCAATACCAATCCAATTCGTTCCCTTCTACCTCCTATCTTGCAATTTAACTGCCTTCTCTTTGTCTCCACCACACCTTCTTCTGCCTACCCCAGTCCTTTCTCCAGCATAACCAAGAGACCTTCAAAAGGTAACTCTTCTTAAGTGTTCTATAGCTGAGTGGCTTCTCATTGCTTGAAGAACAACTATATCTACCTGACAAGCTCATCCAAGACCACTGGCTCCCCAGCCCAGACCCCACACTGGCCTTCCGCTCCCATGTTCAGTTATAAGGTCAATTCAGTTCCCTCCATGGGAAGGGGGAGCTCACCTTAAACCTCCTGCTTCATCAGCTAACTGCTCTCTCTGCTTAATTCTCTGTATTGCTTACTCAAGGAAGCCCTCACTGGCTTCTCAAAGAGGTTACGTGCCTGCTATAAAATCTCTGGACACACTCTGTTCTTGGTGTTCAGCACACACGATTACCATACATGTATTGACAGTGACTACAAGTTCCCTTTACGTTCAAAGCACGGGTCTTGCCTAACTGCCCAGATTCCATGTTAAGCCCACAATTATGTACTACAAATTTATTGTAGGTCTATGATATACCAGAAACCATGCCTTACTTTCCCCAAATTATGTAGCTTAAGGGTATATGTAAGATGTCACCAAAAGACTCATAAATCACACTTTTTAAAGCTATGCAGTGGGAATGAAGTGGGACAGTCAGTTAAAGTGGTGGCATATACAGAAGCCAGTGGGATGCAGGACCCCAAAAGGATGCTAGGCATGCAGGAAGTCAGGCAAACCAGACAGGCCAGATTCCACAAGGTGGCCCTGGATATGTGTTGGAGGACTGGACTGCTGGAGTTAGGCAAGAGATGAGAAACGATTAAAACAAGGTTATTGTCCAACTCACGGTGCTTTCTAAGGCCAGCGAGCCAACCCTTTACCAAAGGGCTTTACCAAGTGACCCAGGCATCCCACAGGGAACCACCACAAAGCTTCCCACAGCCACCTCCCATCCTGCTTTCCACACACCCTACTCTGCCGCTCCTGCCAAACGGCATGGATCGTCACTCAGCGCAGGTGCTGAGTTATTCAATTATTCTAGCAGCTTTTGAAACACATGTGCAGCTAGAAACGCTTCCGAAGAGAAGAGAATCCTGTTATTTAGGCTACTAGGTCAGATTTTGATCCTCTCTTGAATTCTTGTTTGCTACATAATTGCTACTCAAGTAAACACGGAGCTTGTTGATACCCAAGCCTTACCAGCAAGAAGCAGCAACAAATACCATCACCAGCAGTCGGCTTCTAGCTCACCACGCAGTTGCAAATAGACCAGTGCTACCTCCAGACCAGACCAGCAATCCCCAGGCTCCCACCCTCAGGGAACCACAGGCTGCGGTAGCTGCTGAAATACACACACCACAAGGAAGCAAAGGGTCTGAGGAACAAATGACTTCTAGCTATTCCCATCCTCTGACACACAGCTCCAACCGCCTTGCTTCCAGATTAAATCAGACTGCTACCGTCTGAACTCCATCATAATGCTAAAGTCACCAAAATAATGTGTCTGCCCAGAATCTGGAAGCCACCCCTCACACCTCCCCCACAACCCACCCACCCGCTGCACGCCAGCTCTAGGAGATATTTTCTCCTATAGAACAAACCAAAGAGACTGAAGAAGGGGGAGAAAGGCTAGTCATGAAGCAGGCCTGTCAGGGTCCATCTTAGCAAAGGGTTTCTTTCTTCAGCCCACTATGTCTACTTCTGGCGAACCTGATGGTAAGGCAGGTCAGAAAAGGCAAGTTCTGGCCAGAGGTGACATTAACCCACAAGTAAATGACAAGACTGAAGCAAATCCTAGTTTTCATTTAGCCAAAGCAATTTGTATTCGGGGGTGGGGAGAACCCTCAGAAGCTTTCCTGTAAATATGAAGCCAGGATCCCTGGAAGTGAAGGATCTAGAAACAGAGCATCAGAAACAGATTCTAGCCAGGCTAGGGAACTGCTCTCTCTCTCTCAGGAAAGCACTTGATGCTCAGTACAAGGACCTGAGTTCTATCCCAAGAGTATACATAAAAATGTCAGGCATGGTGACATGCACTTGTAATCTCAGAGCTGGGGAGGCGGAGACAGACTGATCCATGGGGGCTCACGAGCTAGTCTAACTTAATGGATAAGCTCTAGGCAAATGAGAAACCCTGTCTCAAAGGAGGTGGACAGTTTTCCTTGGTATATAACACTCAGGCTATATTCACTAGCCTCTACACATGCTTTTGCACACACACACACACATACACACGCACACACACCCCTCCAGATACATGTACGCTCCTGCACACACATATACACACAGATGTGAACCGCTCCCCACATATGTGTACCCCTCAATCCACACATGCACATATACACACTTAAAGAGATTGATTGAGCGACCTGAATCAGGCCCACACCACTGTGCACAGGTCACAGGATGGAATGAGCTGGATATGGTGCCCAGGAATAATAAAACATTATAATAAAACAAAATAATAAAACACTTATCATCACAGGAACTGGAAACACTTGACTTCCAGTCACCCCCTTTCCCAAGAGTCTCCTAAGAGGCCAACCACCACAGGAAGGGGGAAGCACATGTCAGTCTCCTCCCTGCTCCCCTCGCTCTCACCGTTCCTCCACCTGTTCAGCTCCATCTCCAGATGCTGGATGACACTCTTCAAGGCCTTGTTCTTGTCTTTCTCTTTTTCATATTTCTTCTTCCATTCTTCTGCTGTTAGTTCCAAGTTCACAGAGACTGTATTCTTGATAGTCTTTGCTCTGGGATTAAAACATAGGGAATAATTCTGAGAAAAGCCATTAGCCCTCACTGATTTTTTATATATAACCAAGCCTCAGATTCCCTTCACATCCAAAAAGGTCTGGGATATCGAAGACTTCCTATGACATCTACCTACAGCCCTCACGCCTGGGTCACTGGCAATACTACTACGGCTTTTAAAAAGGATTTATTTTTAGTATGTGTGTGTATTTCTATGTATGCATGTCTATGTGACTGTACGTACAGGTGAACGTGAGTGGGGTATGTATATACACACATAGGTGCACATGCCTGTACCCTTGGGGACCAGAAGAGGGCACTGGAGCTATGGGTGTTTGTGAGCTGTCTGATGTAGATGTGTAGGTCTAAAACTCCCGTCCTGATGACAGAACAGGTACTTTTAACCTCTGTGCCAATGCTCCAACCTCACACTCTTATTTCTTGAGGCTCCAGAGCCATCCTTTCTTCTTCTCCTTCACATTCCATCAGCCTCTCAGTCCAATGGACTTTCATTCAAATCATGTCTTAGGGTCCCATCATGTCTAACTTCCTCTGTGTTCTCTCAGTGTGTTTTTAGGCCTTGAGTGATAGGCTTAGCCCAGTGTTCAGCATGTTCCTTTAAGCATCCTGAAGACCTCTGCCAGACTAGTCTTCTAAATAGAATTCCCAATCAATTCAATAAATACTCATAAAACACTAGGAACATACCAAGAAGGATGGACAAAGTCCCCCACCTCTTAGAGCTTGGGGTTTCTTACGTCAATGACACAAACTGAACAATCAGTTACTTTTCTCTTATTTGCCTTTGGTGCCTAGAGCCAAAGTGACAGGCACATGCCAACACATGGCTATAAGGCAGGTGGACCACGTGAGATAGGCTGACTAGGAGCCACCATGGCTTCCTACTGATCCCCTCAGCAAAGGCAAGCATCAGCATAAATGAAGTAAAAGGTTGGTTATTCTGAAATCACCCCACTGTTTAAAAACAGCCAGAAGCTGGGACTTTTAATATATAATATAATAATATATATATAATATATATAATAAATATATATAATATATATAATATATATAATGTATATACAAATGCAGAATGTCTTGAAAAACATAATGCATGACAAACATGGCTCATGGGCACCATTTTTTTTCATGGTCTCCTAGGGCGTGTGGCTTAGGGGTGTGATGTCATGTGCATGACAGACAGAAAGTTAATGAAAGGAGAAGTTGGAAAGAAAAAAATCAGCATCGGCATTAGGTGAGATTAAACAAGAGGCTTGGCTCACCAAGACCTGCACGGAAACAGACATGTTCAGCCATGTCCAGGAAAAAAAGTAAATTCTTCGTCCATTTGTTCCCTACTTGTTAAGCAGGCAAAGCGCATGTAAAAATACATGGTGTTCTGTATTACTTGCCACTGACATTCTCATTTTAATCTCCAAACAATTCTAGGACTGTCGTGTTTGCGGCTACAGCTGATGTGTGATCCAGGTTAATTACTGCTGTCATCAAATGACGTCCGGGACATGATTTCTATTTTGGTGCAAGTAATTCAACCATCCTCCCCAGTGCTACAGATGCCACTGCCAAATTAATTCCTAAAGCAGACAACTAAATAACCCAACTGTCGAAAGCGGAGTTAAACTACATCAGTGCTGGACTCAGTAAAGAATTAGGACGGTTCTCATTTGCTGTACCTTGAGGCTGCTCTCCCCAGAACCGCCTCAATTCTAATTCTTCAATGGCGGTAATTTTGTTACTACTTTAAGACTTGGTGTGGTCTGGCTTTCTCACCCCGCCTTCTAACATCCTCAGGCGGAGTGATGGCTGCGTCTGAGCTGCAAGCACAGGCACGGCTGTGTCCACTGTTATCAACTTAAGCCAGGAAGTAGGGGGAAAAAAAAACCACCTCATAGCTAAGATGCTTGCTGCCACTGAAGGATACACTTTAAGACTACTGATTTTATTTAAGTCATAAATAGTGCCCTGAAGACTCCAAATGGTACCAGAGAGAAAAAGATGGAGCCCCTGTGCTGCCTCTAGGCATCGTTACTCAGAGGTCCATTCCTCAAGTAGACCTGTCAAGTTTACTGCAGCATAACTTTCCGAGATGCCCAGAAAAAAATTTTTTTTCTTCTATTTTTGTAGTAACCCGGGGCCTGGCAGTGAAGCAATGACCCACTCAACTTGTGCAGTTTGACAAGTCTAACAAAGGAGTGGAAAGGTGCTGAGAAAGAGAAGACAGTGTAATGCCTATATTACTAAATATGGTGAAGCCTCAAAAAGAGCTAGAAGACCAACTTTACTTGTGGGGACCACAATGGCCGGTGGTCTAGACCAATCCAGCCCAAAATGAGCCTGCAGGGAAATACATACCTTGCACCCATTCCCTCTCCCTGCTACCCATTTTCTTATTGGTCTGACCTGACAGAGGCCAGAGGGAAGGGAACCACTATAGTGATGCAAACAGGGCCCAGAGCTAGGCAGAGACAACAGAATCTGAGGAGATGGAGTGGAATACAACCCACTCTGGCCTGGAGTTCAGGCAACGGTAGGAAAACACTCTCACGCTGGATCCTTAGAGTTTTCTTAGCTCCAAATGGGACTTGAGCAAATTTTTGCATCCAGAGGCCAGGGATGGAGAAATCAGCTAAGAAAAAGAGAGATGACGCTACCAAAATGGCTCCATAGATTTAAAATATCTCCCATATTTTAGAAAGAGACGGCTTATGTGTGTGCACACACATGAATATCAGTACTTAGAAGCCATAGTCCTTAACATGAGTACATAGTCTGAAACTTAGGCTAGAAGTAGAATAGACAAATGGTCCAGACAGAAACTCATACCACTGCCCTCTGATCTATGGGAAGTGCTCCCACCACAGAGCAGGGGCGTGGTCCGTTCAAAATACGGGGGGGGGGGGGGCACAAAAAACCTCCATCCACATAAGAATTCTACTCCAGATGCATCATAGGGGAAAATGGTAAAATGTCTAAAAGAAAATACAGAAAATATACTCAAGACCTTGTGTTAGGTAAAGATTTCTTGAATACAACATAAAAAAAAAAAAAAAAAAAAAAAAAAAAAACTGACTATAAAATTTAAAACTTCCCTCACTAAAAGTAGGACTTAAAAGGCACACTGTAAAACAGGAGAAGGTACTACAATACCTATAGACAGCAGTTAATTGGAGTAACTTTCGTAAGTCAAGAAGGGAAACGCAGGCAAAGATTTGAATGGGCAGTTCCTGAAAGAAGTGCCAATACACACTGCAAGAAGAATACTAGGATCTCTAGGGGAAGGGAAGTGAGCTGACGAGATGCCTTCCCATGCCCGACAGAAGAGCTAGCCAGTGAGAAAGGGCAGCGACTTTACCTCTGACGTTCTGCTGTGAGTATGAATTGTTACTATAATTTTAGAAAAGCGGTTTCTAGCACCTGCTATAACTATGTCACACCCTGTGACCCATATCTACTCTTACCAAAGAGCATGTTCACAGGCAACAGATACTGTAATGTTATTGACACTAGCCCCAATGAAAGCAATCCAACCAAACACCTACCAACAGTACAATGAATACATCCAATAGAATACTATACAACTATAAACACTAAACTGCTACACCCAGCAGTGTGAATTAATTTCTCAGATACAACACTGTATAAAAGCAGCTGAATAAAAACTATGAGATCTTATGCATGTAAGGTTCAAAGGCCTAACATGCCAATCCCAATCCGTGCGGACTGAAGTCAAGATCGTGGTTACTCTTGAGCATAGAGTACTGGCTAAGCAGGTGCAAGAGGGAGGCTGCTAAGGCAATGGCAGATGGTTATGTTTGTGTGCATTTGTGAGTGTTTATAACTGTATCCATTATGTTATGCTTCTTACTGTATGTATGATATATATATATTTATTAACATATCATGTGTATGTTAATAAAAACACATTATAGAAATAAACATATAGAAAGTCAACATCTCTCCACCTATATGCAATTAATATATATTAATATATAGAAATGTAAAATGTCAAACTCTAACAAATCTGGAAGTGAATAAGACAGAATGATCAGTCCCCCCCCCACCTTTTTCTATGCTAACTGCTTCTCCTCCTGTGGCCATCTAGCTATGTGGCATCAGTCTAGGCTACAGAGTGAGATCGCAGTGTGTGTTTACATAACTAAGTGGGTTAGTAATAAGATCCATTTTCAATCAGGTGTGGTAGCACACATCTTTAATCCCAGCACTCAGAGGTACAGGCTGGCAGATCTCTGTGAGTTTGAGGCCAGTCTAATCTGCTAAGCAAGTTCCAGGACAGTCAGCTCTACCCAGAAAAAGCCTATTTCAAACAAACAAAAAAAACAATTATTTATTTTATAGGTATAAATGTTTATATAACTATAAATGCATGCACCTACATGCACGCACATATATTTTATAACATATAAATATATGTAACAACAGTCAACGAAAAAAAAGAGGCCATGAGAACAAGGAGGAGTATACTGAAGGGTTTCTGGATCTTTTGTTTTTCCTTGCATATTTATTGCCTAGATTCATACTGAAGAGCATTAATCTACTTAGATATGATAAGTGAACATGGATCCTGGTGCCCATGACTCAGATATGTGTCTTTATTGTCCAGCTTGGCTTCCAAAAGAATTTCAGTTAGCTCACAACCATGCATGAACTAAGTAAGACAGCAGGAACTGAGAAAGGCTCTTAAGGCCAATTCTATAATTTTGTCTGAAGTCTAACAGTCAGTCACACATTGCTTAAAAATAGGGTTTCTTCAGAAATGCATCAGGAAGCATTGTACCCGCCTTGCAGCAGAGTGTGATGATCTCACTACGATGGATTAGACACCACTAGTGTGATGTACTCTCCCATGATGCTTTGTGGTTATGCAAACAGCATGGCAAGAGCAGCAAAGCCCAGTCATACAGGGTGGGGACACTGTCTCCGACACAGGTGACCTTTGGAGCTGTATTCTAGCTATTTACTACTGAAGCTCTGAGACCCTGTGATTAGCCCCACTGTGTGCTAACACATTTGCATATTTACAGCTGATGCTCTAGCCAGCACTGAACAAAATCCTAGTCCACGGCTCCTTAGGAGAAGAGTCCTTGTTCAATCTTGTTTCAGCCCTGACAGACAGAAGATCCACTTGGCAAGCAGTAACCTACTGTGTGGATGCCATTAGCATGGTGTCTGTTTTACAGCCTTTCTTGTGTGGCCTTGCTGCAGAGGTTCAAATACCATTTCAGTAGTGTGTCATCTGGGTTTGCCTGGGTATTAGATATTTTTCCCCTCCAGGGAGGGAATGAAGCTGTTTTTTTGCTTTTGTTTTGTTTGTTTGTTTGTTTGTTTGTTTTGATTTTTAAAGACCTTAAAACTAACACCTTGGGGAATATAAAGTTGCAGGTGCAGCCAACGGTGATCAGAGGACCTTCTTCCATTGGAGGCAAACACCGATGTGGTTATATTAGAAGCATCTACTGCAGAATGAGAAGACGGCCTTCCTTCAGCTCTCAAAGTCATCACCTTCTCGGCACCCCTCAGGCCCTCCATCCGGAGTGTCCAGTTTGTGCATGAAAAGGTACACACTTAGGTCCTAAGAGGACTAAGCATGTCTCCTTCAACAGCTGAGGCTGAGCGCTCGCACCTAACACTCTTGACTGCGTCCCCATCATGTGCACTTGAAAAAAGCCCTTGATTCGTCGGGAAACACGGCCAGTGGCTCTGAGAGTCCCACCCTTGCCTGTCTCCTAACTGATGTCTTGTACTTATATCTGCTGGCCGTAGCTCTAAGTGACAAGCACGCTGGCTACCTTAAGAGTCTCTTCTAACTACTCTGGCCTCCTTAAAGAGCTAGAAGAAGATGCTTGCTCTTGGTGCCTCTCGTTTTGGCATCTTCCTTTGCTCTCCAGGTGTTCCAGGGAGTACTCATATTTGAATAAGGAGACTCTAGACAACCTCACACCTTCAAGGTGCCAGAAAAGTCTGTAATGTATGCTCTGCACAGGAAATGTAGGGGAGGGGGGGTAGGAGAAAGGGCAGAGGACAGTGGTCTCTTTGGAGGGTAGTCCAATATCCCATCTCCATCTACCAGGGTTTACTGAGGAAACGGGTGTGGCTGGGGTGGATTGCAGGGGCTGGGGGAGCAGAGACAGAGAAGGACACAGCATGTTCTCCACTTAGTTTTCTAAGGAAACTGGCCCATGAGTCTGTGGGGGCCACACAGCTAAGTCAAGTCGAAGCAGCTGGCTTGAAATGGAGGTGCAAGTGTGTATTCTGGTCTCTAGTTCTCCCCGAGAAGTCGGGTTTTGCTCTTCAATGCCTCTGAATGATCAGGAGGGCCACCACGCTCATTACCCAGGGTCATCCAGTTGACTCGGTCAACTGAGTGCAAACATTAGCGGTCTAAAAACACAGTCAGAGCAATGGCTGGATTCACGTTTGATTAAAGAGCTTGGCCATTTGGGTGTGAAATTTACATCACAACTTCTGGTCTGCCCGCGTCTCACTGCTGTGTAAACATCTACACTTTCCTCAGAACGTATTTCTGCTCCAAAGCATGCTCCAGGCTTCGAAAGGGCTCCCAGCCTCTGAGGAAATGTTCATCATGAAGGAAGAATTAAAGCTCTCATGGGCCTCTAGTTAAACTTTACACCAAACAGCATCTCTTCCTCCAAGGACTATGGTTACCCCACTGGTGTCCCAGCAACAGGGTCTCCAACAGAGGTGACTGAACTCTTGGTTTCACGTCAAATGCACCAATGTGTATGTCTTAAGTAAACTGCTCACTCTGCCTCTGCAGGTAATTTGTCCTCACACTCTCGTGTCATAAATTTAAATATACACTACTCAGTCTCTGCTGAGTCCAGCTGTCACTATGGCAGGTGGCTTGAGTAAAGAGACATGGTTTCCTTCTCAGAGCAGTGCACACCAGGAACACAAATACTATCACACTCTCCCCGAGCCGCCAATCTCCCCTCACAGTCAACATGCAAACAGACTGAATTATCCTTGCTGGACCGAGACGCACTGATCTGGGCCACCTCCGCCACATCAAGGCATATTAAACAGACTTCCCAGATGATGGGGTGATTTGAGTTCACACATCTGAAATTCAGAAATATCTTTTCTGAAAAATGCTAGAGAAGAAGGTACTATGGAAGAATGACTTAAAACTAGAGAATAACGTGCTGGAGTCTAGAAAGCAAAAACAGTCGACAAAATGTTTTAATTTGGCTTTTTGATTCTCAGGTATCTGGGCTCCCTGTTGCTCTCTGACGCACAGGAGGCAGTGGCTACCTCTCCTCTGGCAGACTCTGGGCACTTAGAGAGCTAATGGGATGGGAAAAGGCAGGTCAAATAAGAAGAGTCTGTTGGGGTGGATTTTCCCTGAGAATCCAGTACTAAACCTAGAACCCTAACACACGCTGCCGGGGCTTTTCCTGGGTGCTTCAGGCATCTGTGGACTCTGTTGAGTTTCTACAACTTGAAATCACTTGCAGTGATGGATTCAGCACATCAGTGCATTTCAGCCTAGCAAAAATATACACCTCCACTGTGTCCTTGGGAGAACCATAAAAATTATGCTGTCCACAGTTCTGCAACAAGAGCACTGGTTATCTGGTACTTGGGACATAATGAACAGCTTTTGGGTTCAAAGTGCTTAATCTTATTATTCTTTTTTTTTTTTTTAGCTTTATATATTTGTCATGTATATGAGCACTCTATCTGCATATATACCTGCCTGTGTGCCAGAAGAGGCCATCAGATTCCATTATAGATGGTTGTGAGCTACCATGTGGTTGCTGGAGAAACAGTCAATGCTCCTAACTGCTGAGCCATCTCTCCATCCCAGTATTCAATCCTATTCACTCTCAGACACCATGTCTAATCTAATGTTCAGACCCATGTCTGGTGTATAAATGCGTTCAGTGCATATAGTTAATAGTAAAGCAGACAGAAGGCCCAAGAACAAATCCACTCTCCCTAAAGAATCAATTAACATGTGGACAGAGAGAAAGGAAGAAACTATCACATATTCCAGACTACTGACTAGAAAGCAAACTGGATCCAAACCTAGGTCAACTTCTAGGGGCAGTTGACACCACCCCACAAGGATCCTCCACCATTAACTTGAGGTTCACTCACTTCACTGCTCAAAAAGCATCCTATTGATCACTGTACACTTCCCACGCTGGAAAGATGATGCCAAGGGCAATGTACTCTCTGCTCTCATGCAGTTCAGGGTCTGATAAGAGAAGCAGACCAACTATTTCACCTAGAAGCATATTTGATATTACATTTGATTTCCTGGAATTCTAAATTTCCTGTAGCATTGGTTCCAGAAGTGAGATTCTACTTCATTCAAACTTTCTTTTAGACTACAACGCTATTCCTTCTTTTTGGTCCAGTCTTATCCACTACTATCTTTCCAGCCCTCAGTGCTGCCAGAGTATTTAATTTTTTAAAATAACTTTTCAAATGTACATTTGGTGCTTGGTCTACATGCATGTCTGTGTGACGGTGTCAGATCCTCTGGAACTGGAGTTACAGACAGTTCTGAGCTGCTATGCGGGTGCTAGAAATTGAACCCAGGTCCTCTGTAAGAGCAGCCAATGCTCTTAACTGCTAAGCCATCTCTCCAGCCCCACCAGAGTATTTAAGATGAGCTTGAAGTTAGTGGTAGCCTCCTCTGTACCATCATCATCCTCCCACAAGTCCTTGGAAAGAGCCACTCCATCTCTAAGATAGAGGTATGAAGCTCAGAGAGAAGTAAGGAGAGGGTGAATCAGTGGCCAGGAAACAAAGGTGTCGCTTTGCCACAAGGCCACTGCCTCAAGCATGAAGTCATTTAGGAGGAAGCAAAGGATCCCAATCCACTCTAAGACCTACAACATTTCAACACAATTGTACAGACAGCCCACAGCCGAAGAATCCTACGTCCTGTTGAGACTCAGAAAATGTCTACCATGTGTGATACAGTTCAAACAGCTGTAGCAATTTCCCATACAGAGCACCCATCCCCATTTGAAATGACTTCTTGGGCATTATCATACAACACATACTCCCAGGACTAAAGTAGGGGAGCACAGAGGCAGATCAGCAGCTGTTTAGTACTGACTGTAATAATGATAGGAGAATCTGCCCCAGCGCATCTGTCATCTGCCCAGCACATCTGTCTGGGCTCAGCCCAATGAGCACCAACAATGCTCAGACCATCGATGTCCACAGCATCCCAAGCTGAGGTAGCCAACACCCAAAAAGACAGCTAAGAAGATGGGGCCTGGGAACTGAGCAAACAAGACTGAAGAGGTCAGCAGTGGGCATCAGGGCAAGGTAGATGAAAGGAATGTGTTAAGAAAGGCAAGGAAGCCAAGCCTGCTGGCACAAGCCTTTACTCCCAGCACTCGGGAGGCTGAGGCAGGCAGGTCTCTGTGAGTTCGAGGCCAGCCTGGTCTACAAAGAGTCCAGGACAGCCAGAGTTGATTACACTGAACAAACCCTGTCTCGAAAAACTGAAAAGGGGGGCTGGAGAGATGGCTCAGTGGTTAAGAGCGCTGACTACTCTGCGCTGCCTACTCTTCCAGAGATCCTGAGTTCAATTCCCAGCAACCACATAGTGGCTCATGACCATCTGTAATGGGATCTAATACTTTCTTCTAGTGTGTCTGAAGACAGCTACAGTGTATTCACACACATAAAATAAATAAATAATTCTTTAAAAAACTAAAAACCTGAAAAAAGTGGGGGAAGGTAAAGAAGTTAAGAACCCACATGTGGGGCGGTGGACCATGAGAGGAAGCCTGGTAAAGTCTAGATAAAAGCTAGAAGCCTGAGAGACCCTGAAGGGATGGTAAGAGCTTCGCCTGCTCCCGCACCAGGCCCCTGTCTCATAGCCACAGCCCTCCATAGAGAGATATGTGGCCATCAGTCACGTAGAGGCAATGCCCCCAAGCCCTTCCACAGGTAGATGAGGCATCCCTAACATCTCAGACCAAAACAATAGGAAAAGAGACTTCATATAGGCTCAAAACAGAGTCCTTCATGCTAATGAGGTACCTAGAGGCCTGGAGGGCTTAGCCAATAAGCTTCTCTTCCCAGATATTCCTCCCTACACAAGGTATTTAATCTCAGGCCCATTCTGAGAAGTGGGGTATGCTTTTATGCATCAGCCATGACAATAAACTGGAACCATGGACGTTCTCTTTTCACTAAGATCCACTGTGGGGAGCCATGAAGAAGGCCTTCGCCTACAGAACCACAGCCTAATCTCTGGTAGACGGCCTCTCTGTGCTCACAGCCACAACCACCACCAAGCCTGCCACTGTCAAACCAAAGACTATCATCCCCAGGTGGAAAAGCTAGAGCTCCCCTTGCCCCCACTGCACCATCCCTGGCCTGGACAAGATGCTGCCCCTGCCTTCTGGCCCCAGGCTCCATTCTCTGCTCTTCCGTGTCTCCCAGCTATGCCTGGAGGTCCAAGAGTCTGAGAACCTCACAGCCCCCAGCCTCTTCACAGGACCAGGAACCCCCGAACCAGCTCTGGGCTATCCCCACATCTCAGGCTGCACTTTCCCACCCCTGGAGCAGCATCTCACACTTCTGTAAGGCCCAGAACCTGTGGAGTAGGCACAGTCAAACTCCCCGAGTTCTGCCTCCCCAAGCAGCTGTGCACTGTGGTGGGGTGGACAAGGGCTTACAACCCTACACCCATCCACACATGTGAAGATGGCTTAGCACTTTCATGTGTGCACCTGCTAACATTCTGAGGCAGGGTCTGCCCCTTTCATCCTCTGCCCTCTCCTCCACACACACCTCATGCCTCCCACTCTCAGGGTTAATGCATCGGTTAATTTCCTCTATTATGCATGCTTTTATTCTGCCTTTATCTAAGTTTCTGATTGATTTTATGAACAACTTTGCAATGGATTTCAAAATCCAAATACTGGAGTTACAAGTGGGTGTCAATCTTGAGATTTACATGTGTGAAACTGTATAGAGCTAAAGGTTAGGCTTCGAGTCTACAAAGAACAAAAGTCACTGCACCATTGAGTTGGGTGTTTTGCTTTGCTTTGCTTTGTTCAACATCGTTCTTCTGACAGGCTCATTCCTGACCACTACTGAAAACACAATCCCAGTCGCCTCCCTAAATAATGCCTCAAGTTTACAGGTCACCTGCTAGATGCAATTGAATAATTATTGGCCCTTTTGACCATTTCCCCAAGCTATTCACGCCTAAGATCCATTACCTAGCTCAGAGCATGGGTTCTGAGACCCCTACACGCACCTCTGTCCAAACATCAGCGTGGACTTGGTCTCGGCCTCGTTGAAGACTGAAGGAGAACAGCAAATGACAATGGTGGTCCTACAGTTCCCACCCAGAGAGTCCTGGAGGATCCGGGTCATCTTGCTGTCCCGGTATGGCACATGTGTTTTCTATTTAAGAAAAGAAGGAGGATTGGTTTTGACAGCCCATTCAAAGAAAAACTACAGAAGCAAGCTGGCCAAACTTAGAAACACGTGGAATGAGGAACTAAAGCCAGGTCTTCAGATCTTGCCAAAGACTGTCCATGCTATGGCCCGTGTCATAGGAAGTTAGCGACACCATTCAGACTTCTAGTGGAGTGGAGCTCCCAGCAACAGGCACTCCAGCCAGGAATCCCTCATCCAAAGAGGAAAATAAATGAGTGTCTGGGATGTGTGGCAATCCATCCCAATAAGAATACACAAATCCCAAAGGCAGCTTCCCATAATACTGTATAATAGATGGTGACAAGATTACTTACTGTCCCTTCTGCCAAGGCAGAGATCACATTTCCGAGAGCAGACAAAGACTTGTTGATATTTTTAGCCTCATCGAGAACAGCTCCCTCGGCACCCGTTTTGCTGACCTACCAAGGGACAGAAAAGGCAGTGAGGACCGTGAGAGCACAGAGCAGGAAAAGCACGCACAGAAGGGCAGCAGGCAGGCCCTGCAGCAAAGCAGGGAATGGAGGTGGGTAAGAACCACCCCATCCAGCTCTCCCTGGAGCCGGAAGCTGAGGATCAGATCTCTCCCGCTGTCATTTTCCTCTCAATTGGGCTTTAGTGGAATGGCTGATTTAAACGCCTCAGGTGGGAGAACTGTGGATGCGTCCCTGGGGGACATCCATCCAGGAAAACCAGGCTCCAGAAGTGCTGTCACCACAGCGAGCTGGGTCCTGGGGGACTTAACCACAGTTTCCCAGTTACATGGGATCTGCTGGGCACAGTGAGGAAAACATTTATGAGCCCGAATTTCAGGCAAAAACCTGAAGAATTGGGAATGGGTGTTCTGACTCTACTTTTTTTCCCGTAGTAGGGAGGGAGGGAGTGGGGAGCAACGAAAGGAAAGAAGGGGGTGTCTAAAATGCAAAAGGCTTAGGGAGACATGAAATGACAAGGACCTGTGTGTTACACTATAAATGTGATTTTTCTTCTATAGCCCGTACACAGTGCCTTCTCCACTGTGTTAGCATAGATAATTTTACGTTTACAGCATTTAATGGATATAGAGAGATTTACAAATGCTGCCTTTTTTTTTTTAAAGGAGGGGAGAGGACTCAGTAAGATTTGTCCTGGTTATCTGAGCAAAAGCAGGGTGAACAGCTGCTCTCTAAAAAAGAAGAAAGAAAACAAAAAGGAAAGAGGAGAAATAACTTTAAACTGAACAACAATGGATTCAAATATATATGAAGGAGACTCCCCTCACCCCCCAACAACAGAGGGGAATGCTGTCCAGGAGCAAGTTTCTGAAAACAGTACAGACTTCTTCTGCCCCCAAAACCGTGGAGGGCAGCCTGCTTGCAGACAGAGACATCATGGGGTAATGGGCCACAAAACCCAGCAGCCTATCCAGGCATTTCTAGATGATCTCTAATTTGAGCATCTTAACTCCATGAAATATTCAAAGCAGGGATCGTCTATCACCTTCCGTTGGCAGGCAAGGACAATGAGCCCCAAGAGAAGACAATGGCAGCCTAAGAGAAGGATGGCCCTTTGAGGTGATGGGATCGAAAGCCCAGAGCTCTGTTCTCAAGACAGTACATTCATTCAGACTCATCCAGGGAAAAGGAAGAAAACAACCAAGCAAGGATGCTTGAAACACCTCACAAGTACCCTTAACAAGAAGCACCACCTGCCAGTAGGAGTCAGCTGTCAGGTGTACTTCAGCCCTAAATAACTCATCGCCACATGGCTCTCTGTATGGGCCTGTACCCAGCATGGCAGTCCAGTCAGTGGTCAGTCTAGAGCTGGGCAATGTGCTCCCTTCATCCTGAAGAGTGGCTGAGAATGTGGCCATCCCACACATAACATCTGAGATAACCAGCCAGGTAAGAGGACAATTCAAAAACCATGACTTACGGGGACATTTGTAGCCATAGCTAGTGTTCAGAAACTTAGCAGTGTGAGGCAGTAAGTGACAATCACCTGTATAGCTAGGGAGACTGACAGAGCTTCTGTGTGCCTGCCGTGGTGAGGACAACCAGATGATGTCACTGCTGATGGCAGAAATAGGAATTGTGCATGTGTACTGGCTCTATGATGCTGGCTATATGGGTTATGGCCTGTCAGAGTATGGCCGTGGGAACATCCCCTGGTGCTGAGGAAGGGGGCTGGTATGGGAAGAGTAGTGATTCTGAATGTGGTCTTAGCCAGTGCCTGGGAGCATAGAACAGAGCCCAGGTGTGGAAAGAGGGTCACAACAAAACCAAAGAAGGCTTCCCAACCCAGAGGACCCAACTCCACTCATATGAGACCTGTTACTTCAAACCCACTTCCAATAGAATGGAAACACTGGCAGACCCCAGGTTCCAGACTTTTTCTCAGCAAAGCAAAGGCGCAGAAGCAGAGCCAACCATGTTCCAGGGGCAGAGCCTTTCCCAGCCTACTGGAGTCCATACAAGAGATGGCTCCTTCCATCCTAAGGGCGGCCATCCTGCCTTTGTGCAGCTGTCTTGCCAGGCTAGGTCATACTAACACCTGCTTAAAGCCATAGGCTACAAAGCATAAATGAATCTGAGCCTCTGATGCACACGCCTCTGACATGAACAGGGGACTCTCAGACCACAGGACAAAACGAGACTGCAAAGAAACCCGACAGTGCCAGGCCTCCACATTTTAAACCTCTTTAAAACCAGGAAGTAAAAGGCACAAAACTTACGCAACTGTACACTTGAGCAAATAACAGAGGGAAGTTATGGATAATATAAATAAGAACCAATTACCTTTTCACTCCCAGCCAAGTCAACCAAATACAGCTTCCCGCTGAGTTTTTTTTCAGTCTCCACATTCTCTTGTTTAATGTTAATCAGGAAGATGCTATGACTCCTGGAGCTGTGTTCGTTCATGTCTGAAAAGGAGAATGGTTTACTGCTCCGCAGAGAGCATGGCAGCATAGGTAGCAAGCCTCTAGTCTTTAAAACACAGGCAATCATGTCGACCACCCGGTTGCAGCTTTCTGCAGTCAGTGAAGCCAATTTCAGGATGTTATCTGAGGCCACTGTTTCTTCTTTTAAAAAGAAACAAAACAAAATAAAATAAAACAAAACAAAGACCCCCACTCACTGTAGAGAGGACAGATTTACAATGCCTTCAAGTAACAAAG
This sequence comes from Arvicanthis niloticus, assembly GCF_011762505.2. Lineage (NCBI taxonomy): Eukaryota > Metazoa > Chordata > Mammalia > Rodentia > Muridae > Arvicanthis > Arvicanthis niloticus. The sequence goes on along the minus strand of NC_047659.1, from coordinate 26,894,264 downwards.
GAATTAACGTAACATTCTTTTTTTTTTTTTTTTTTTTTTAGAGGCAGTACTGCAACTTTATTTGATATTCAGGTTAGTTCTCATCCACATTGACCGTCTGTAGATTTTTGAATGTGGTAACAGGCACATAAGTTACCAATGTATAGAGCTTGTTTGGTGAGTCCTCATCTTCATTATTAACGTAACATTCTTGTTGAACAATTTAAGTCAACAGACTCTCAGGTCCCCCAAAGCCCTATATCCCATACCCCACCCTATCTCAACCTCCAAGAAGCTCACAGCTTCCTTGCTGGTCCTGTGGAAGCCCTGGGATTTTATCACAGTGTAGTGCCTGATACAGTTTGTCCTACTCATGTGTGCAGCCTGAGCTTCCCAGAACTACCATAAGCTTCCTTCAGGGAAGATTAAAGCACATTGCTCTATAATTCGTGTTAAACACGCAGAGGCCTCCCAGGTTAAATGGTCGGGATACCAAAGAAAATGCTTTCCTTTTCAGCAGACCCCAGTCAACTTTCACGATCCCTCAGAAAGCATCTCACCAGATTGTTCCTTAAAAATAACCTCTGAAGACCCCAATTTTTAAGTTACAAAGAAATAAATTTAGCAATGCTGCATGCTAGAAAAATCAACGTGTAAAAGGCATTGATGTTTCTATTTCTGACCTAAAAAAATTAAGAAAACAATCTATTTACATTAGCAACAGAAAGGATAAAATAGGGGTAAACTTAAAGAAAATGGCATATTTTTAGACAAATGCTACAAAATGTCACTTAAAGATATTAAAGCAGATACAGATGAATGGAACCATAACCCATGATCATTTATTAGAAGATTAAGTAATGTTAAGATATCAAAGTTGGGGCTGAAGAAATGGCTTTAATAGCTAAAGCTTTGCTGAGCCAGCAGGACTGGAGTTTGCAATCCCAGGACCCATTTAAAAGCTGGTCAGGCATGGCGATTTATCTGTAATCCTGGTACTGGAGAGACAGAGGAGGCCCAGAGCTGGCTGGACTACCTAGAACTGATAAGTACTGGGTCAGTGAGAGAGGCTGCCTCAATAAAAATAAAACATGAAGACCGAGTCAAAGAGACATACAACATCAACTTCAGGCCTACACACACATATACACAGACACACAAAACATGCACACACGCACATGGACCATCCCACATGTGATCCTGCTTATACACACCAGACATTCATACACACAAAAAATACATATGTAAATTTGGCCAAAATAATCCATTCAAATTCAACAGTATCAAAATCTCAATGATAACATCTACAGAAGTAGAAAAATCTACCCTAAACTTTTAAAATTCTACAAAGTCACACAGGATCCTGAATAGTTAAACTGATCTTGAAAATTAAAACAGGACACGGGGAGATGGTACAGCCCGTGAAGCACCTAATGCAAAGGTCCCTGTATTCAGGTCTCAGCGAGGGAAGATGGAACATTGTGGAGAGACATGATAAGATGTTGTCCACAATGTAAATGGACTTAGCAACAGAGCACTGTTAAATATACTTACCACACTAAAATAGAAACCAGAGCTGATGACTCAATGTGTAAAGATGCTGTCAAGCCTGACATCCCAGTTCAATTTCCAAGACCCACATGCTAGAGGAAAATTTTTGGAAGTATTATCTCCCTAGCTTCTATGTGCACATCCACATAGCATAAATACACACACACACACACACACACACACACACACACACACACAATGTGGAAAAAACCCTGACAATGATAAGGACACTAGTAACATTCTAGATCCTCAGCCCTGAAGCTGGCAGCCAATTCTGGTACGCTGTGAATAATTCATGACTGACAGCTTAAGAAACACAGCGAGAAAGATTTGTTGTGTACATGTGAGTTCTGGGCAGAGCAGCAAGAAGCAGTGTTTCCTACACTGTATGCAAGCCTAGGTCAGCTCTGAAAACCTCCACGTACATGTGCGTCATTTCACATGATCATGTGGGGTAAAGAAGAGGCTAAGAATTTCAGTTCTGAGTCACGGAACTAGAGCCCATCCACACAGGACCAGCTCTTAGAAGGGGCTAGACCAGTCACCAACTACTGCTTGAATCTCTTCTATACAGCGCCTTCACTTCCTTCCTCAGCAGCAGGCTTCACCTGGGGCAGCTACCAGGCTTACAGTCCCGACAGTTGGTCAAGCCTGTGTGCCTAGCTTCAAAAAGCGCATCATATCTTCCTTCCTCAACATCAGGACCCAGAGCATCAATGAGCTGCACTGCCCACGCACCCTCTCCTGATTTTTTTTTCTCTTCTGAACTTGAAATTCTCAGTTCTTTCAGCTCTGTGTGAACTTACACTCCTTTGTCCACATCCCTCAGAAAGAGACAGTGCTAGTCTCTTTAAGGAGCCTCTGCCGCTCTGAGACACACGTGCAGCTCCCTGGGATGTGACACCTGGGCAAAAGCTGCCTGGCACATTAGCATGTGAGTGTGCCTGCTGTGAGCACGTGCTGCAGGGACTCCTTGGAAGCTGCCCACTGTGCTCTGACACCCTCTTCACACTATTCTCTCTCTACAGAGGTAGAACTCCAACTGTTTTTCCTTGTGTTTGACATGCGTTTGTTAGCTTGGATTTTTCTAAGTCTTTTATCAGAACCCGAGGAATCTCAGGCAACGCTTCAAGACCTCGGCATGCTGTATGCACTCACGCGGCACAGGGGCCAGGGCCTGTCTGCTCACTGCTCTCTGCTCCCTTCCCCCACATCCTCATTACCCAGCTGTCCTGCACAGAGGGCAGATGTTGCTGTGCTACATGACAGCATAGACATCACCCCGCGCTTACTTGTCACAGCCACGTGTCGGTTTGCTTTGCCCTCATCGATCACATCCATGACCTCCTCCGGGCTTGATACAAACCTCTCGGTGCACCCCTGCAAGAGTCAAAGGCAAGACAGGTCAGCCATTACAGCAGCTGCAAAGCAACAGCACCTCAAAGCGGCTAAGCATCCTTTCTCCCTCTAAAGGTACAGCTAAACAGAGAGGCGGTGATGCTGACCAACAGTGTTTCCCCCGCTTGCCTCGGGCTTGGATTCTACATTAAAGAGAAGTATGAGCTAGCCCTGGGAAAGCTAAATGTAAAGCTGGTCAACGCTTTTTAAGCTCATGTCCTTACCCTAAAGCAATACTTTCAGGAGGCAGAAATTAAAAGAAGAAAATCTATGAGAGGAGAGGAATGAGAATGCACTGCCTCACCTTTCCGCCATTTACCATTTCAGCCATCACACAGTAGACATGATGCTGCAATAGACTTCTGTGAGGTGCACAGCAAACACCATTGCAGTAAATCCCCAAACCTCTTTTAAAGACTAAACAGTAACATTTAAATAATAGATCTCATAAAGAGGGCTGGGTATAATAGCTCACAGCTTATAGATGAACCACTGGGTTAGATTCCCAGCAAATGAATAACAACAACAATAATAATGATAATTTGCATACATGAAAGCTACCTTTGAAGAAACTAAATGTTAATTTTTTATGGCCATATCAATGTTATAGATAACTATGCCTTTTGAATACTCTTTACAGCATCTCATGTAGTATTTGGACAGTGACCCAAGTCTTTGCATACCTTTACATAGGGGACTCTGTTTTTGTCTTCATGAACAGCCAAGTTGGTCTTGGACACTGTGGTGGTGAAAATGACAGCATGTAAAGAAGGAAAGGGAAGTTAGAAACCCTGCGCTCCCAGAAGAACAGCTTTGGCTACAGAATAGGCAAGTTTAAGCTGCGGTTGGGAAGAGAGCACAGCCCGAGGCAAACATCGCTCTAAATTTTCATCAGCTGTCCAGGCAGAAGCGCCCTAACTCATCTCCACCCCCCCACACCCCCCCACCCCCGCACTTCAACTACAGGGCAAACACAGCATTCAGGTGGGACTTACCGTCAAGCAAGTCCCTTATTTTGTCCAAGTAGATCTCAAAATAGGAAACCTAGTTAAAGACAAATTGAAATTGAAATAGAAATATCACGCCACATTTTAAAAACATCGCTATCAAACTCACGAAAGCTTTCACTGTGGCTGACAAGAGGGGACACCAAGGGAAAGGTCAGAGTCCTGAGCACAGAGCTGCAGCCACCCCTCGGGTGTTCCTCTTGCTTGGCCATTGTGACCTACCCATCTGTCAACTGTGAACCACTCTCGCTCCACACTTTTGACTCCTCTGGTCCCAGGTGTTCCTTACGTCAGCTGCTCGATAGCCTCTTACAAGAGAACCCAAGTTTAGCCTTAGCTGAATACCAAGCAAATGCCCATGTGTGGTAAGAGCCCTAAGAGAAAGCATCCTAAAGTTGGTCAAACATAGTAGACTTCACCCAACTGAACAGTGCCACAGCCTCACAGATCCACAGGAACACTGCTTACCCGTTAACATGAAGGAAGAAAGGAGAGGCTAAGGATGCTTGGAACTACAGGAGCTCAGAAAGATACCTGAGAAGGTACTGATGAAGTCACCAGGTTTGGACTCTGTGAAGGATTGGAACACATGTGCTTTAACAAAGACTACTGGCCAGCTGTGATCCCAGAAGGCTGAGTGAGAGGATTTTCTTTTCTTTTCTTCTCTTCTCTTCTCTTCTCTTCTCTTCTCTTCTCTTCTTTCTTTCTTTCTTTCTTTCTTTCTTTCTTTCTTTCTTTTTGTAGTCTTGAAGTATGGCAAATATATATTTCTTTTTTTTAAAATATTTTATTTACATTTCAGATGTCATCCCTTTTCCCCATTTCCCCACCCTAGAAAACCCCTATCCCATGCCCCCTTTTCCTTTTTGCTTTTATACATTTTTTTTAATGTTAATAAAAGGCTTTATAAGTTTGGTAATGCTCAATCAGAAGTGTAACCCAATACCCAACCTAGATATATCAACTATCTTTGACTGGTGGAGACACGTGAACATCTGCCTCCATGCCCCCCCTCTCTTTCTCTCTCTTTCTCTCTCTCGTCACCTAGCTTCACCCTTCCTGTTAAAAATACAACTTTTCGAGTGAGAGGATTTTCATGAATCTAAAGCCAGCCAGGGCTAGAGAAGATATTCTCTCTCAAAAACCAAAACTAAACAGATGATGATCAGACTGCAGAAGGAAAAAGGAAGCCTAAATAATTATTCTCAAGCTTTAGCCAGCCCCACACAAATCAGTATCAGCTACAGAAACATAGAGTCCCGATAACTGCTGCTATCCCACTGCATCAGAGCCTCAGACACCAGAACCCAGAATCAGCTTCTGAATTCCCAGGTGACTCGTCTTGATAGCTGAAGTAATGTGATGATTAAACTAAGAATGAGTTCTGAGGAATCTCACGTACACATGGCCTCAATTTCCTCATCTGGCAAATGAAGTTATTAGTCTTTAAGATGTGAAAAATTCTTCCCAGGATTTTACACACTGTCTAGATCAGACTCTTTCCTCCCAGATAAAAATTTCCCCCATACTCATAAGAACCTTTGCAATATAAATGGGAGAATGCAAAAATGGAAATGCAAGGATAAAAATGGAGCAGAGACTGAAGGAAAGACCATCCAGAGACCACCCAACTTGGGATCTATCCCATGTGTAAGCAACAAACCCTGACACTATTGCTGATGCTATGTTGTGCTTGCAGACAGGACCCTATCATGGCTGTCCTCTGACAGATTCTGCCAGCAGCTGACAGAGACAGATGCAGGTACTTAACAGCCAACCATTGGACGGAGCCTGGGGACTTCTATGGATGAGTTAGGGGAAGGACTGGAGAGCTGAAGGGGATTGCAACCCCATAAGAAAAACAACAATATCAACCAACTAGACCCTCCAGAGCTCCCAGGAACTAAACCACTAACCAAAGGCCATACATGGGCTGGTCCATGGCCCCCAATACATATGTAGCAGAGGACTGCCTTGTCTGGCCTCAGTGGGAAAAAAAATCCACTTAATCCTATAAAAACTTGATGCCCCAGGGAAAGGGGAATTCTAGCAGGGTGAGGTGGGTTGGGAAGCACCCGCTCAGAAGCAAATGGGAGGGGTTGAAGAACTCATGAAGTGGGGACTTGGAAGGGGGGGCAACATTTGAAATATAAATAAATAAAATAGTCTTAAAAAAAGAAAAGAAGAAAAATATAGCTGTGGGCTACATGATAACATTAAACAACAGACCACATACATGGTAGCGGTCCCATAAGATGGTATTGCCTAGTGATATTATAGATTCCTTGTTTTGCCTAAGTTAACTATAAGGCTTACAGAATGATAAAACTGTCTTGCAACACATTTCTCTGGATATATCTCATCATTAACTCAGCCATGATTGTCGCCGTACAGTTGTAAAGCTGGGCTGTGCCTACCCAGATGAAACTTCAGGACCAAACCAACCTTACCTCCAATCTGGAGAATGTGAAGAGCCCTCTGCCCTGACACTAATCTCTGTGGCAGCTCAGCCCTGGCCTGTTATCTTTTGTGTGCCCCCACCCAGAGCCCAGCATCCCAGTTCCAGACAGCTTTGAGATTCCTACTTTGAAATCTACAAGCAACAGCTGTTTCTGGGTACCTGTACCTCTGTTCACCTGTCCAATGTGTTCCATCTCTCTGGACACTTCCACCTGACATTCAGAAGGCTCACCGCTCTCACCTCCTGGTTCTGTTTTTATTAGTTTGCTGGTTGTCTAGGGCCTCACACATGCAAGGCATGCACTGTACCACTAAACTATCCCGCCAGCCCCTAACTGTTCTCTCTAGACTTTCCCGTTGCCACACTCACCTCTGTGCAGTCCTCAAAGCCCAACTTCACTCATCTCTAACCAAGCTCTCCTGAAGCTGGCCTCATTCTGGTGTCAGTCTATTCCAGTTCGTGGTTGTCCCACTGCCGTTAAGATTTCCTGCTACCCCTGAGATTTTTTTTTTTTTTTAATGTTTTCTCATACATGCACCCAATGCATTCGACCATATTCACATCTCAGCTTTGGGGAAATCCTAAACATGTGACTTTACTTCCACAAATTACAGAGAAAATCAGTTACAGCTAAGAAGTAGCCACGAACCATAGACTGCCAAGCCTGGCAAATGAATTCCTGTTCCTGCTTAATACAAGTTAAAATGGAATGCTGATGTATTAATTTCAGCTTTCGTGAGGTGTCAAATTTCATTTTGTTATTTCAAATGCTTTGTAAGAACAGGCAGAAGGGAAACCAATAGGCATTGTTCAGAAGAAAAACAACAGCATGATTACAAATACCGTTCAAAACCTCTGTGGGACACATTAAGGAGCAGATTTTCAACATTGCCTTAACTGGGCCCTTTTGGTTTTGCCTGATAGCACGTAAGTTCAGAATGCAGAGTCCACACAGCTAACTTGTCCACTTACAATTCTTATTAATAGAAAAGCAAATTTATCTAGGAAATGCACAATGGGAGCCTGCACTGTAAGATTTGATTCTAGAGACTGAGAGAATATTCTTCCCCTCCCCCCACCATTTCAAGCCAGCGCCATTCTTAATAGTAATAAGATTCTGATAAAAGGCACTATTTCCAGAGCAGTAATTGGTTTAACGTCTTACTCAGGATTATCAGTTAAGACCTCTACAGTAGTTTAAAGTGTGTCAGCATAAACAGCCTTAAAGAAGCACTAAGCTTCTAAATCTTGATCCCATCAAAGCAACAAGCTCTGTATCCTCAGACATAAGGAAGCCTGGCTGGGTTCAGAGAAGCAAGCTTTCTGCAACGAAGAGACCTGTGGTGTGCTGGATGCAACTCATAATTGCGCAAACAGCAATGGCTTTTTGAAATGTAAATTTAGGAACAGCCTGTCGTGGAAATAAATAAGGGGAGAGGTTTAAATTTTTTGATTGCTGCGTTTATTTATTTTGTGTGAGTATGGGAAGGGCCCGAGCTCTGGAGCACATGTGGAGAAAACATGTGGGAGGCAGTTCTCTTCCACATTCGACATTCAGGGACTAAACCTGGGTTGTCAAGCTTGGCAGCAAGTGTCTCTACCCACTGAGCCATCTTGCCACATCAGATAGAAGCCTAATACAATGAAAAAGGTACCAAGTATCAGTTGGTGCTAAGGTCTATTTGTAACTTGGACCATCTGTCTGTGTGTGAACTTCTGCTCCCTCATCACTAACCCACTGAGTCATGTGTACCAAGGTTCAATCCTTCAGGACAACCTCTCTCCACTGAGCTACTCTGCCTTCTTAGAACAGCCTCTCTCCTCCCTGCACTCTCAACCTCACTAGGCATAAAAATGGAGAAGCAGACATTGTGAGTATCTGGGATCACAGAAGTAGGGCAGGGACTGCTCTAGGCTGGCCAGTCATCCCCTCTCCAGGAGAAGGCAGGATTGGAAACATAGGAACAGTCACCAAGGGGCTTCCATGCTGCCCAAGACCACACCCAGCAAAACAGAGAGTGAAGTTTAGAATCAAAGAGGCAAGTCAAAGAGAGAAGAGAGGGTGAGTACAAGGTAGTGTGTTTGGGGGGGGGGGTGAAAATATTAAAGACTTATATAAGAACGATGACTATACTGTTTGGGATATATTCTAAGCTCCACAAAAATATATTTTTAAAGAATGAATTTTATGCCATATGAACTCTCTCTCTCTCTCTCTCTCTCTCTCTCTCTCTCTCTCTCTCTCTCTCTCTTTAATCTAAAAACAAAGGAAAACCCAGGGCTGTAATTTCCTGATCTACCCTGGCCACACAGTCACCACCTTATGACATGTCTCTCTCTGTTTAAGCAAATAGCCTGGAATTTACAAAGAAGTTCAAATTTTATAACTCAACAGAAATAATAATAATAGAGTAGAGGTCTCCCTTTCCAATTTAAGCAAGATTAGCGTATCTGGGTTAAAATAAAATAATAACAAAGAGGAAGAGGAAAAAAGGCAGGTGAATTCCCAGCCAACACTTCCCAAAGCTGGATGGATTGGGGGGTGGGGGACGCATTCCTTTTGAGAGTCATACTATTCACGACAGCATTTGAACTTGTGATAAGTTTAGCCCTGGTCAAAAAAGTATTTTCCAAGTTTATCTGGCCATATAATGCTTTTCTCTGGCAGCTTCCCTATTGGTAACACAATGGACTGTGTTCCCAAGGAACTCATTGGGGAATGGTGTCCTGACTCACACACAGACATACTCCTGGACTATTCTCAGAAACACATAGGGAAAAGGGGAGAATCCAGGCAACGAGTATGAAGATTCCATCCTAGAGTAGGCTTGTATGTTTTTATGTTCCTATTTCAAGAAAACCAATCCAAATGCTTGGTATTGACTGAAATTATTAACCGTAGCGTCTGCTTCCCACGGAATGATACTTGAGTTAAAAGAAACCATCTCGTACATCTATATAAAAGGAGAAAGACTGAGTAATATGACTTGGGGCCTCGTGGTCTGTCTTGTTCTTAGCAAAAAGCACTTACTTTGATATGAAACTCCAGGTTCTCGTCCATGGAATATATGTGATCAAAAATATCATGTGCAATCCTCGGTATGATGCCCATGAGCTGAGGGTCATGCAACTTCCCCTAGGAGCAAAGGACACAAAGCAGTCAAAGGAGAACTGCGAAATACAGGAGAGAAACAGGATCTGTCTTCTTCAGATAACATTGTTTAATCTGCAAAATCCAAGTTGATTGTGTGGGGCATGTTTTGCTCGTTCCTGTACAACAAACAGAAGTTTCTAGAACGATAGGTAGGGAAGGCAAGAAATAGGCATAAGTCTTGACTCAACCCAGGGCTTCTTAAGTAGAACCTACAAAACAGGAAGCAAACACATGTATGCACATGTGTGCATGTGTACACATACACACGGGCGTGCGCACACACACACACACACACACACACACACACACACACACACGCTGTTGGGGAGCTCCCCTCTGTTTCCAGCAGAGGGCTGTCCTGGCTATGTGTGTGTGTGTGTGTGTGTGTGTGTGTGTGTGTGTGTGTGTGTGTGTGTGTTTGTGTGTGTGTGTGTGGAGGAAGGGCACCATCTCCCTTCCTGCGTGAATCCACACACATAGAAGCAGTGAAACCCTGGGAAGGAAGAGGGCAGGAGACGAATGAGCACACTTTAGTTTAACTTGTAATAGAGACTGGCCAGAAAACAAATCCAGATAAGCTAATCCCACATAAAATCTGCTTGAAAATGGATAGATTCAACCACTGTTCAAGATTTTCTAAAATCCTTACTCTCAAAACTACCCTCTTCAGGATCATTTTACAGACCAGCCAAGAAAATCCATTCCATTGATCTCTTTGTGAAATCTATAATTCTCCAACTGAATTGTTCTAAATATGTTTTTTACTCCTTTTAATACGTAAATTAACTTGAAGGGTATTCTTATATTCCTTTTTCCCAGTTTTATTCATTTTACTGACCAGGTGGAGGAATAAATACTCCTTTCAAGCATTACTAAATACACATTTATGCCCAGAATTTCTTTTTCCACCTATGAGGGCTCTCAAGAGATGTCATAAGGATCGAGATGTAGAAGCCCTGTGGAGGGAATGGGAGAGACAATATCTGACAAGTCCCACTAAAGGACTCCTTACGTACTTAAAGCCATGGCCTTGGTGTGACTGTAAGGTACACATCTCCACAGACTCTTAATCTCACAGTGAAATGACTATTCAAGTCTTCTCCCAAGTGTTAAAGAACCTATTTGCCATGAACATAGCCTGTAGATCTACAGTGATGGTGTGACGATTTTAGACTTTTAGGAAGTTATAAAATTCTAGAAACAGTAACACAAAGGCCAGTTTTCTCCTCAGTCCTTGGGGATGCCCAGCAACCTTAACAGATTCCCGCAGACACCTGGTGCACATCTGCCCAGTCAGCAACCTTTACAGATTCCCGCAGACACCTGGTGCACATCTGCCCAGTCAGCAACCTTTACAGATTCCCGCAGACACCTGGTGCACATCTGCCCAGTCAGCAACCTTTACAGATTCCCACAGACACCTGGTGCACATCTGCCCAGTGCCCTGAAAGCCAACTTTGCTTTCCTTGATTAATCCTCTTTTTTCTCCAGGTCTCCATCACACAGTGCTTTCCAAAAAAAAAAAAAAAAAAAAAAAAAAAAAAAAAAAAAAAAAAAACCTTCCAAGAACATTTGAGCTTGCAAGAGCAAAAACTCACATGGACTGAAGCATTAAAGACTTGTCACCAAGCACTTGGTATTCCAATTTCTCAGCACATCTGACTCCTGACTCCCTACTCTATTATAAGCAATAGGAACGTAGAATTCAGATATGCCTGGCTACTCTCTCATCTGGCTCTTCTGGCATGCTGCCCTCATCTATCAAGAACGATAAATCAAATGATGTATTTCCACTGTGTTTTACTTTGCTTCTAGACACACTAAAAATAGAGTAACATTCAGGGGTTACTGCATAAAATTAGTGCGAAGTTCGAGTTCAATAGGACACCTAAAGTGTTTCCTGCCACGGGAAAGACTCAACACTTGTTAGTGTATAACATTCAGCTCCCCACAGGTCCTCACTGAGTTGGGGTGGAGCTGACTTGACCTAAGAAGTTATAAGACAACACCCTACTTGAGGCTTCTACCTTATGGCATCTTAGGAAAACAGCACCAAATAACTGAGCTTCAGGGTTTCAAATCCTGATCACACTTAAATCACACAGGTCATCATAAACACATGCAAAACAGAGCACGGCCACAAGCTCTACACTGCAGAGACTACTGGCAAAAGAATCGCTAGGATTAAAAGAGAGATCCTCCTCCAGTTAAATTTTACATCCCAACTCAGCCAATCAAGTCTTTTCAACAAAACCTCCAGGGCTCTTGGATAACCCATGATAATCCACGGCAGCTTCTTCTCCGTGGTCCACAACTAGAGAATAATTGGTAATCTAAAAGTCATTGATACTCTACTCAGATTTGTTTTCCTAGATGGTTCTCTTCCAATAGATCATCTTTTATTGATTTCTGACTTCAAATTAGTTTGCCTAAATAACCTGGGGCAGGGAGTGTGTGTGTGTTACTAAACAGTGTATGCATCTGCTATGGTAAACGTATATGCACATGTGGAACATATGTGTGGTATATGGGAGGATGTTGTGTATGTGAGATATGTGTCTGTTATGTGGCAGTGTGAAAAGAGTTGTATGTGTATGTGTGTGTGTATATATGTACATATAATGATTTGTGTGTAGAGGATGTCTGAACAGTATATGCTCTGTGTGTTATATATGGGATGTGTGTGGCATATATTTAAACATGTGGAATATTCCTGTATACATAGAGTGTGTCTGTGACTATATGATATATGTGGGAGATATGTATGATACATGGAGAATGTCTGTTTGTGACATATATGGAAAGTGTATGTATAATATATACGAATGCCTGTCTGTGTGAGTGTGTGCATGCATGTGTGTGTGTGTGTGTATGTGTGTTTAAAGATCATACTGCTTCTAAATGAAACATACATACACAGATACAACGTGGTCACCAAGCTATGAAAAAAGGTGAATTCAGTGGCCATGAAGGCCCTTCCAGCTGAGGTAGTAGAGATGGATTCTTTGGGAGCCCCCAGAGTGTGCAGGATGACTGAGATCTAGGCTGGACAGAGGCTGTGGGCAGCAGGGGTAAGCTGGCAGCAGCAAGAACAGGAACTGAGAGCAAGTGTGCCCTATCAGAGGCAGCCAAAGTGTAGCATGGTTTAGTGATAAGAGAGGCACAGTAGAGAGAGGTGGGCTGCTGTCTACCGCTCCTCCGAGGGAGTAAATAGGACAAACACTGCACTCTGTACAACTCTCTCCAGAAACTTTTCCAACTGAATACAGCTTTCCAGGAGCAAGTACAGAGGGAGAACCAAGACATGGTCCACTGGCCACTCAACAAGACTCTCTGTGTTCTCTGCCAGTGGCCTCCTTGATGTCCACAGTTTCCTCAAACGCTGTAGATGGAAAGTCAAGAAGCCAGCAGCATTTGAGCACCATGCACTCTTCATTTTGTTCAGAATCATTAGGCAGGTTTGCAAGGTGGCTTGAGAGACTACAGGATTCCTATAGCCTCCAGATGTCCCTTTAAACAGAAAGAAAACCACAGGGTGTCTCCAGCCATCTCTCTCAGCATGCTGCAGTGGGCCACTGAGTGCAGGGACCAAGCATCATCCCTTCCAAGCAACATACCAAGTGGTGAGACAAGTCCCACCCTCAGCCTTTCTGCAGCCAACAGCCCAGCATCCTCTCCACCGACCCGCATACTCTCCTGAAAAGTCCACCTTGCATAAAGGTGCCTACCATCCTCAGAACCAATACTGCCCAGTGAGTCCTATTTTACTTGAAAATCCCCCTTAAATGCAGTATCATGAGAAGCTAATCTTTCTAGTTTTATGGAGGATTATGTGTGTGTTTTTTTTTTTTAAGAAGATAAGGGCAACACCACTGGATATCAGACCCAAAATTGGGGAATTAAACAAACAAACAAACAAACAAAAACTCTTTAAAAATGTGACAGTCTGCTCTACTCAGGAACTAACATCCCTTCTGAATTATTTTGAAAGATCTCTGTGTGTAATGTGTAATGTGGAATATATAAAATCCTCCTTTTAGAAGACACAATGCAGGCAGAACATGTCTTATTTAATTGCATTCCAGGATTCTGAGCTTCTGTTTCCTACAGTCTGTGACTTTAGCTTGCAGCAATCCCTTTCCCCTGGCTTCCGCTTAACTGACCCCTACCTTCCTTCAGCCTCTCAGCACCCACAGAGCAACAGGATCCAGCACGGAGGCTGGGTGACATGGAAAAGGTTCAGCCAACTCCTTCCAGCTGCAGGCAGAGGTCACAGCAAAAAGAAGTAACTCATGATGACTGACAAACATGCACAGGTGACAGGATCTGGAGAACTCAGATGAGAGCAATATGGAATCCAGCTCCTCTGAGATCCCTCAGGAGTGTGCTCAAGGCGCCAAAGGCTCAAATGTCCCCACAGCAGCACAGGACAGCCACAGTCTTCCCATCGGCCACACCTACCCAGTCTTCCAACGTCTTCCTCTGCGGGGCAATCTTTCTCAATGTCTACAGTTTTTAAGTTTATGACATTTAGCAAAATATTTTACATCTGTCAATAATAAATTAATCTCCAAAGCTTAGAATTCACTCTTGTAAGCATTCCCTAATAGTTTGGTGGTTTAAAATAGTAAAGGGTTCTTCTTTTGTGTTACATAACACCTTACTGATTTTCCAAAACCTAAAAATTGATGGGTTCCCTCTTCAGATCCCAAAGTAACACACTCTCCCTCTCTTTCTCTTTCCTCTCTGGCAGTCCCCCCCATCCTCCATCTTCAGCAGAAGTGGGGCTGGCTAAGTATGCAACTACGACTTCACTAGTTCCTGCAAAATCAGAGCCTGGTCGCCCTTGAGAGAGAGAGAGAAAGATGGGCGGCCAAAGTAAGGCATGGAAACACCAAGGCCAGGTCTTCTGAAATGTGCTGCTTGGGGAGCGAGGTGTGCAGACAACTAGCTGATGTAACCCATGTGCTGGGCCACAGTCCTGATGGAGAAGAAAAGCAAACGAGCCTCGTGTTTCTTTCATTTGCACGGTCTCCAAACCACTTTGTCTTCTGCGAAATGGTCAAAAGAAAGTCAGCACAACAGAACTGAGGTCGTCAGCATCCCACTCACACCCAGTCAGTGCACAGAGCATCAGAGCACCGAAGAGTTTAGCCCGAGCCTTTGAAATCTCCTCTTCAATAGGAATGATTCATGAGCTAAATCTAGTCTGCAGCAGCCGTCTCAGGGCTGTTCCCAGGAGGGATTCATAAATGAAAAACCCTTAGTTTGAAGGATTAAGGATTCATCCTACCCTGCTGCTTGTAAGCTGAATTCTCCAAACTCACTCCGTGGTTCCGTTTCATATAATAACTTTCCCCTCCTCTCCTTCCTCCCTCTCCGCTCCTCCTCTCCTCTCCCCTCTCCCCTCTCTCCCCTCTCCCCGCTCCCCTCCCCTCCTCTCCTCTCCCTGTTCTCCTGGCCTTACCTCATCTCACCTGTGAGGTAGGCCCAGCCTTTAGACCTCCTCAACCTTCCTAGTGCTGCAACCATTTAATACATAGTCCCTCATGTTGTGGTGCCCCTCCCAACTGTAAAATTATTTTCATTGCTACTTCATAACTGTAATTTTGCTAGTGTAATGAATCATAATGTAAATATCTGATATGCAGGAGGATATCTAATATGTGGCCCCCAAAAGGGATCACAACCCACAAGTTGAGAACCACTGCTTTAGGCAAATTATTCAGCACCAGAGGCCTTCAGGCCCTCCTGGTAAAAAGCAGAAAAGGGGGCAATAAAGAATTCCTGTTTAGAAGATAGCCTGAAGCCACAAGCTCGCAGTCAAAGTTGGAGTGAGGCCATCCCTTCCATTGTTTACACAGTCCTGGTGAGTACCCTTACCCTACCAGTTCACATCAGAAGGGGCATCTGTTCATATTCACTCAGGCTGTGGCAAAGTGCACTGGGGCCTACTGGAGAACCCAGCCCCATACACACACGGTGGGCAGAGCCACTACACTGGTACTGTTTTAACAAATAGTTTATGGGGCCTCTTCCGTCTTCTCAGTGACAGCCACTTTTAATACATGCTAACAAAAAAAAAAAAAAATGGACAAGGGCTAAGAGCATAGCTCAGTGGTAAAGCATTTGCTTAGGATGCATAAGGCTCTGGGTTCAAGCCCAAGCAATGAAAACAAAGAAAAAAAATCACAAAGATAAAAACAAGACCATGAAAATTCTTGCTTTGGGAAATTGCAGTTTTTGCTACATTCACCCAGTGCTGCAAAATCTTCAGTGTTCAAGCTAAGAAAATGAAAAAAAAAAAAAAAAAAAACCATAATCGTGAAAAAATTAGAATCTTGTGAAATCATCCTATTTTGAAGATAATTAAATTCATATTTACATATACAGACATACATACATAATACATACAAACAAACAGACATCCTGCAAGTCAAATAAAAGTATATCTGTAGTCCAAATTTGGTCTAGAACCTAACCTCTTTAAGTCTCTGACCTATAGGGTTTTGCTTTGTTTTGTTCTTGATTTATTCTTAAGAGACTGCCTTCCACAGAGGCCCTCCACATGGCAAATGACCAAATAATTTTTGTAACAGGTCCTGTCTGTTAGGGTGAACTGCAGTCCGTAAGAATCCACACCACTAATTATCTCTTCATAATGGTTGTAGCAGCAGTGGAAGGGGTGTGTGTGTGTGTGTGTGTGTGTGTGTGTGTGTGTGTGTGCGTGCGCGCGCATGCGCGCGCGCACTGGGGATCTAATCCAGGGCCTCCTGCAAGCCACGAAAGCTCTTTGGCATACTAAGCTATACCCCCATATCTGACTATTTCTTAATGAAATTTATTGTTTTAATATGACAGCCCAACAAAGGCGTTTTGAAAACTAAATTTTTGAGACTTTACTACTCACTGGTACTTAAGAACTCCACAGGGATAGAACAGTCCGGCTAAACCTAACCATCTCTGTGGTCACATGCATCTCAGGCTTTGCAGAAGCACCAGCCTCCTCAGACACTGACAGTGCAAACTTACCTCCATGGTATGAGTTTTTCCTGATGAAGTCTGCCCATATGCAAAAATTGTCCCATTATAACCCTCAAGGACATCTGCAAGCATAAGAGAGATGAACATTAATTCATTACGTTGATCCTACGCTGGCATTGATTGTATGAGGTAAAGTTACAGTTTCCAAATGGCCCATGTCTATCTTCTTACACAAACAATATGTACCAACTGCATGTGCTTTTTAAGTATGATTGTGAAATAAGAACAGAAATGAGAGTCTGCTGTCCCACACATAAGGGATTCTCATTTCTACAGAATGTGGGACTGAAGGGGAAGAGCCTTTTTCAGCTACTTGAAGCTTTCGCCTAGGTGTTAGTCTCTTGAGATCCTCGGGAAGGAAAAGCCAGCAGGCTTGCAGTTTCTGGAGATTAGAATAGAATGTTGTGCCTGTAGGTTTGGTCTCAGTCAGCTAAATCTGGATCCTTCCGGCCATTTCCCATGAAGGCCTCACCAGAGTCCATCACAACAGAACTAGGAGAGTGAAAGGCATCACACTGCAAACTGAGCTCCGCAGCTGATCCAGTCGCCCTGGAAACCAGCAAGCCTGACTTAAAATGTAATGCGTCTGGTTTTCTTCACTGCCTTGCTAGCAGGCCGGCCTGGACCCATCAGCTTCAGGAATTTCTCTTAATTACACAGTAAGCACACTGTGAAAGCCCACAAGCGAGGCAGGCTGGCTTCCGTTTCACACAGGGACGAGGGGAGGCGTGCAGGCGGGGGCTGCTTCATGTGGTGGAGCTGAAGATGACCGTTGGGGATTCTTTCAGAGCAGCAGAGGTGATTAAAGCATATTCCCTCCTGCCTTCCCCTCCTCGCTACAACCAACACAGAAAGGGAAACAATGCATAATTAATTTCCTTGACCCACCACTCTGCACACAAGGGAAGAATTCTTAATGTGGTTGACAGTGAGGGCAAGGAGAAGTGCCCTCAATAGAGGATGCTACTTGGGGCCATGTGAGAAAGTGTGCCAGCCAGTCACCTCCATTTATTTCAGATTCGGATGGTCCCCTCTCCTCTCTGAATCTTATTATGCTGGCTTTGGGGGTTGTGGTGATGATGGTGGTGGTGGTAGTGATGGT
Organism: Arvicanthis niloticus; assembly: GCF_011762505.2. Lineage (NCBI taxonomy): Eukaryota > Metazoa > Chordata > Mammalia > Rodentia > Muridae > Arvicanthis > Arvicanthis niloticus. The sequence continues at coordinate 26,876,568 of NC_047659.1, read as the reverse complement.
GGTGGTGGTGGTAGTGATGGTGGTGGTGGTGGTGGTGGTGGTGGTGGTGATGGTGATGGTGATGGTGATGGTGATGGTGATGGTGATGGTGATGGTAGTAGTGGTGGTGGTGATGGTAGTGATGGTGGTGGTGATGGTGGTGGTGATGGTGGTGATGGTGGTGATGGTGGTGGTGGTGGTGGTGGTGGTGGTGATGGTGGTGGTGGTAGTGGTGGTGGTGGTGGTGGTTTGTTTTGCTTGCTAGGTTTTCAAGCGCAAAAAAAAGAAGAAAAGAAGACATACATATTTTACTAATCTGAGATTGTTTGAGTATGACTTGGGATCAGAGAAGAAAGGAATTTCAGTGAAAAAAAAAATCCTACCAGCCTTTCCATATGTGTTTGTATCAAGTTGGGGGTGGGGAATGCTCACATGTATCTGTCTTCTACAAATGGTTTTTGAAAGTGGTTTCCCTAGTAACAGCAGAAAGAAGAAAAAAAAAACTGAAGAAGTCAGTGTTAGGGTTAGAGGTTTAAGCTTCTGTTTCCATAAAAATATCAACTCTCAGAGGAAGATTCCTCTGGGGCTGGAGACAGTGCCAGTGCCATGTGCCTCCACACAGCCGTGAACATGATGAACATGTACTTTGAGAGACTCAAAGACTCAAATCCATCCTTCAGTTGTGATTTTCAAATTCAATACTCATAACACAAGCAACTTCAGGCAGTTGGAATGCCAAACACTGTCGAAACAGAGAGCTTCTTATTTATTAGAAATTAAACATCTCTCCTCAAACTGAAGGGCCTCCCTTACCTTACACTCCTCTGTATGTAGGGCTCTAGACTTACTGGTCTGGGGCTAACATCCATGCAGCTCCTGACCTAGCTCCTGTTTTCTGAAGTGTGGCAACCTGCCACGCCCTAAAGGAAACTGACTTCAGAGCCTAAATCCAGCCCACACTCCTTCCTCTTCCTCTGGCATCTCCATGAGGCCTCAGAGGCTGCTCTCACCAAGCACAGGACACAGTCTCACCAAGTAGGTAGTTTATAGTGCCTGTTCTCCTGTGTTTACAAACTGGGTCATAGGGTCAAGTCTGGGACCGACTGATAGAGTGGTTCTTTAGAGGGCACAAACACTGGCTTCAGTCCTCAGCGCCCCACAATCGAGGAGTGATGTCACACACCTACAATCCCAGCTCCGATGAAATGGAAACAAAAGGATCAGAACTTCAAGGTAACCCCCAGCTCTGTGAGGCCCTGAGGACAGCCTGAGCTATATGAGAACCCATTTAGGATAGCCTGAGCTAAATGAGACCTCATTTAAAAAAGGAAAAAAAAAGGAACATGCCTAAGCGGCATTGGCTCATGTTGGGCTGAGGTACTGAGAGGCGTGTGGGACTATACTCAGAGAAAATCCCTTCTCTTTATTATGTCAATGCTAAGCACAATTTCCCCCCCCCCCTTTTTTTTAGTAGAAAACATATAGAACCCACTAAAGCACATTCTGATTGGCCTTTGAAGTACCCAGAATCATGGGACAAGTAAGTAATACGTTTTAGAGAACATCTCGGATCAAAACTGAATGCAGCTGATGATGCCCTCTGTCAACTCAATTCTGAACTAAAAGCTAATCTTAAAACATAAGGTCCTGTCTATTTTCTAGGGTTTGAGAGGGTGTGTTTGTTTATTCCATGTGTGCTTTATGGTTAGTGGAGAGTGCCGGCAAGAGGAAGCCATGGGTGAACAGTGCAGTTCAAGGGCTGAAAGAGAAGCCAGCACAGTCTGCTGAGAGGAGACTCAAGCAGGCCTTGTGCTGGGCCCTGTGCAGAGCCACATGCTGCCTCCTGGGCCAGGCCACGGCTCTCAACCAAAAGGCCTACAAACTTCCAATCGCAGTAAATGGCCGACAGTTCCTGGGCTGGAGAAACTCATTTGCTTTAGTGTCTGCGGAGCAGAGTGACTATTTCCACACCCTGGCCGTGTTCTTCCAGACAGAAGCTTCCTTTGTGATGGTGTCTGGCATGATGTGAGCTCAACTCACGTCACAGAGCCCCACACCTCTCAGGCCAGCGTCTGTCCATCCAGCAGCCCAGCAAACCCAGAAGCTTCTGCTGCAGGTTAACAAGTGACATCTTATCTCCCAGAAAGGAGGGGAGAAGACAGAGGACACTGGCCAGCTACGGAGTTCAGAAGCTTGAGCACACATCCTAGGGTCTGCTTACAGCTGAGCCCAGGTATGACAGGAGCAGAAGTAAGTGCTTCATTAAGTAAGTACCTGGGGACAGTTCATCACACCGATGTATTCCTAAGAGGCTGCCCAGTCTATTTAACCTCTCCAGGTGAAATGGTGTTGTGTCAGGGGCACTAGGCTTCTGACAACAGCTAAAGGATGCTCTGTTTGGGATCCTAAGGTTTGCCAGCAAACCAAACAAATCAAGCCGCCCATGACTGTAGAATGCAGACCCCAGGCTCCATGCACCAAGGGCAGCAAAAAGATACTTTCATCGCAGTTAATGGCAGACAGTTCTTGGGCTTGAGAAACACGTTTGCTTTAGTCTCTGCGGAGCAGAGTGACTATTTCCACACACTGACCCCTCAAGAGCCTCTCCATTTCAGAATGGAAGATTACCCACGACCAACCAGCACAAGGCTCTGGGGCCACGGTGGCTGTTCTTTCTCCTCTACTCTCCTCACACGCTCATTCCTAACCCCAGCATTTTGGGCTGATAGTTAATAGTCCATATGGTCTGATTGAAAACTAAAGGAAAGGCAAGATAACTCAGAGCGCAGTCAGTTGGCAAACTAGCTCTCAAGGCCCAGACCCACTCATTCTTCTAGATTTGGCCAAAGCGCTTTATTCTCTGTGCACCAAATTCCACTTTAATGTGGTAGGGAAAGTAGTGTTCACGCCTCACCAACTGAAGCTTGAAGATGCGACATCTAAGGTGCTTGAGAACAGACATAACACCGAGCATACAGAATAATGAAACAGATCTGACTGTATCTTCCTAAGCGTAAAGCTCTTCAGTCTGCCCACACGGCCTCTAGGGTACAGTCCAGCATGGCCACCAGAGGATCCAGACTGCCTTTGGCAACCTCATTTGCCACTGTGTACTCAAAACCTCACACCATGCCCTCTGAGCTACCCAAGCGTGCATGCCACATTGCTTGTATCTTCAGGCTTTCGCAGTCCCTGCTACTACTACAGCTCCACTATTATCTGTAGTCCTCAGGGCCCAGCCTTTCTAAGAAGCTTTCCTCAGTTCTCTACTCCCTCCCCTCACCCAGCAAATCAGCACAAAGTGGCACTCCTCTGTGTGGTCCTGGCACGGTACACACACCCATCTTAACCTGCATAGCACCTAAATACATGGTAATGGTATATGCATATGCCTCTTCTATATTGAGAGCTCCTGGCAGACAGTCTTAGATGTTTTGGTGATTCAAGTCCCTGGTAGTGCTTATCAGGTAGTAAGCACTTAATATAACCTGTATAAATAAATAACTGTAGCTTAAAGAAATCAACTGGAAAAAAATTTTTTAAAACCACCTTCTCTAAGCATTTGGGCAGTCCACATTCAATTGCTTTGGAAGATGAAGAAGGCCCAGAGCGGCTTCTGCTGACTGAGATACAGTTACCAGGACCTCAGCAATAATATCTGGTAACCATGGAGTTTAACACCTAGGCACCCATAGGAGCTTTATCTGCCATGATTATAGTCACAAACCTTACAAACTCTTCCCACATAAGTCGAGAAATTTTCATGCTCTTTCAGCCAACATTTTGAAAAACTCAAAGATGGGAGTGTGGATAATGTCAGATGCCAGGACTCTAAATATCATAAATCGGGCTCTGTAAGGGTCTAGCTAGACTAGATGACAGAGCTCACCAGCCTATGACAGCATCAGGAGACCATGGTAATTGTCAGAATCATTTGATTCACATCTCAGTCTCTTTACCCAGTCCCAACCCTAACTTGGGCAGGGCTCTTATGACAAGATGACCCAGTGGCACTCCACTGTGTACTCCAAGAAGGCCTTGCTTATATATGTATGATTTACCTCACTGATGCAGGAAGGAAAGCCATTTCCTCTCGAAGGAGCCTTGGAGGTTACTTTTAAAAGTTCAATCAGGTATCTGTCAAGCCCAGGAAGATAGGAAGGGCCCATGAAAAGGGAGAGGTGAAGAGGTCTTAAGAACAAGAGTGGATAGAAGAAAACCTATAGTATGAAGGGGAGAGGATAGGGATCTAAGGTTTTAATCAGGGATGGAGACAGGAAATGAAGAGACAGGAGGTGGGCAGGGTGAGCTAACCCAAACTAAGGATGTGAAAAAAGAACATCAATAGAATGCTACTACTTTGGAAATTCATTAAAAAAATAAAATTAAACACACACACACACACACACACACACACACTCACTCACGTAACACACACACAGAGGTTGAACATAGATACCCTGCATGAGTAGATAATGATCCCCTTAGAAGCCATTCTCAGTTATAAAATGAGATCTCAGTACCAAGTTACGGGATGGCTCACTGCAAGCTATTGGTCAGGGAGGGTCAATACAGGTCTACCATTGTTCTCGGATATACAGCACAACTAGATGATAAGGTCTTCTTGCTAAAGACACCAACACATTGGTTGTACAACATAGAGAAATCAGCTGGAAGCTTCTTCCTCCCTGCTGGTTAGCTTGATAGTACCAGAAGGTGCTATGTAGGTCATTGTGGGAGAAAGGGCATCAAAGGTTTGCCTGCAAACCTCCGTGCTACAACACCAACCCACCAGGGAAGACTCACCCTCCGGTGCAATAACAGCATGAAGTTATACAGATAACCAACTAGTCTTGGCTTGCATTTGAGGCCTACTTCACAGAAAGGAATTTAAGCCTGATACTTTAAATCTGGCCTTTGCCTATAGCTCAGGAGGTCACTGGCCCTAGGGAGGAACATATTATTATTATTTGCTAACCAGTCTTGCCATCAAACCACCTTGTCAATATTTATGCCTATACCCATCGATTGAGCTGCCCTCAGTCTTGACGCCTCTCTGCAGCAGTCAACAGCTAAAGTAGAGACTCGGAGCTGGTCCAAGTATTGAGAATAAGTGTCTCTGCGAGCAACTGCGCAGCCTTTGATAGGACATCAGGCTCCCACATTCCCCAAGGCCCAGAATACAACTCAGAGAGGCAGAAAGAGCTGGAGAAGGAGCTGCTGTGAACTGCTGTCTTTGGGACACGACATGGCCATTCTGCCCATCTACTCACTGCAGTGTGAGATGAGTCAGCATTTCCACAGACATCACTAATCAAACTCCGGGTCCAAGAAAGGGGGCGGGGGGCAAGAAGTAGTGAGGGAGACATGTTGGAGGAATGTGGAATGAGGAAGGAAGGAGTTGAGGATTTCTCGGGAGAGTGGAAGAAAGAAGTTATCAGCACAAATAATCAAGGTGTATTGTTTCATGGATGAAAAGAATAAATAAGAGTCTATTTCTTTAAATGTTTAACAAATGTTCTGTTAGGCCCTTGTCATCCCAGCAGTTTCTTTGCAAGGGAGAATAATGTATTCTTCATTGCTACCAAATGAGTATATTCACATAATAGCCATTGTGACCTAGAAACATCTGCTTAGCATATGCTTAACCTTGTTCTTCCAAAGGGTTTTCTTTGTAGAACACCATCTATGTGGGATAGCAGGTTACCTAGAGCTAGGACATAAAATTCACAGAGACTGCTTCTTCTTAATTTAGTTTTTAGCTGACACGTTATAAAAGAAGAAGAAGAAGAAGAAGAAGAAGAAGAAGAAGAAGAAGAAGAAGAAGAAGAAGAAGAAGAAGAAGAAGAAGAAGAAGACAAAGAATGTCCACGTTAATGGGGATGAGAATGTCTGTTTCTGACCCCTCATACTAAGAAAATATCCAAACACTGAAAGAGACCACATACTAGTGAATGAAAAAGCAAAGGTGATTACTATCGCTTGTTAATCACTGTTGTTCTTTAAGTGGAGTGCATCCATTTCTAATTACATTGGCACAGAGGTAGCTGGATGTATTTAAATGGCCTTCGTGCTTAGCACAGCACGTGGCAAATACTATTTGCTTCCGATAATGAAATTGGGGAGAGAAAAAGATGGAAATTCTGGCACTTGTGATTAATCTTACTTTAATTTAAAAACAACAATAACAACCACAAACCCTATGAACATGCTGAGCCATAAGGGAAGGCAGCCCTGCATAGGAGGAGGCCACGAAGATACATTTCAAAAACAGAAATCACTCAAAGAGAGGCCGAAGAGGCAAAAGACAAAAACTACCACCCCCTGTCGGCCAAAACTGTTCTTTCTAAACAGCTAAAATCTAGGCTTATTCTTTTTTCCTTGTCAGTTTTCTATAATAATCTCACTGAGAAGACCTTCAGAATTAATTGATGTCTGTAACAAGAATGTGAATAAGGATACACCTTAGCAGGGAACATTGCATGCTGACGTGAGCCTCCCACACAGGTGTCCAGGGTCAGAATTCATCTAGCAGATGTACCAGGGCTGAATTTCATGAATTTCAAATAGGTTAGTCAGCTCAGCTCCTGGGAACAGCAGATTGAAAGCTGCGAGATGCTTCTGTCTTTTAAACCCATGGCTGCCCGTACGGGTGGTGGCATTAGGACCTTTGAGAACATGACTGCCATGGCATTACCATCTGAAGGTGAGGATTTGATGAAGAAAAACAGGTGAGCAGGAGATGCCCCTCGGCCCCGTCCAGATGGCAGGCTCTGCCACAGCACGCTCCAACCTGCTCCTGCTTTGAAAGGGCAAGAGAGAGCAATGTGCAAATTGCTTCTTTGCCCTGCTGTTATTTTGACACAAATCCTCCAGGGCCAAGGCCAGTCCCAGTGAAAAGGACTGATCTCTGCGACACAAAGGCAAGCTTGAAAGCACCTGTTTGGAGGGACACATGTCAGGATATGGAGGACGGCTGAAAGTGGGTTAGAAGAAATTGAGATTAAGGAATGCCATAGAACAGAGATGACTGCACAGCTACCTCAAAGGGGGGGGGGACTTTATGACACTGTAGAATATCCCTTGGAGGCAAGAGCAACCTTTCACCTATAAGTCTATATTCTCAGAGTTATTAGTAAAAGAAACCAGCCAAATATGTCCAGCTAAAGCACAGAGCAATGCATTTCCTCCCTCAAAAAGGAGACGAGAACTCTACCTGTAGTTTCCTGGGACCATGACAGAAATTCTGTGGCACTGCTTACCTTGCCTTTTCAGCTCTTAGGTAGCAGAATAACCCTACCAAAGAGATGGCAAAGGTAACGGAGAAAACTAACCGCAGAGGTTGAATAATGTGACTGAGGTCAGACACAGCAAGTCAGGGCCAGAGCCAAGACAGCAATTTAGTGTTTCCAATTAACAGGCCTCTGCTTACAGTGGAGGCACACTGACGGCAGGGCTGCAAGTGTCACTTAATGTTTTCATTAGTGAGATCCCAGGAGGAGACAAAGTGGCACTTACCTTTGACAATCTGCTTCGCACAGGCATTGTAGACCTGTTCCTGGGTTGTGTTGGGCGGCAGCACTCTGTCAAAGACGTATGGCTTTCCTTGCTGAAACGGGATGAAAGAAAGGGGTGGAGAAAACACATTAGGGGTTTGGGCCTAAAAGGCACTAATATTAGTAGTTAAACTGCAGGCAACTACATCTCGCCAACCCAGTCTTTAAGCCAGCCCTTTCTCACCATGGGGCCTTTACAGCCTAAGCCACAAGCACACCGCATGCATGAATGCTGGTCGTCAAGGGCCTGAAGGCACAGATCTCTAAGTCTTTATCCACTTTTCTGGATTAAAAAGGTAGACAATTCCTTCCTTTGAATATATTTTTTGAGAATTTACTCTGGACTAGCTGCAGATTCATGAATTGTCCCATCAAGTGGAGCGGATAGCTAATAGGCAAGAAGTTGGCACAAGAATGTGTCCAGGGATATGGTAACGTGACAGAGATGACAGAGGTGACCACAAGCACGGAAGACTTGACTAGAGAAGTCTCAGTTCAGAGGGTCATGGAAAGTTCAGAAAGATGGGTATCGATCAGGAAGAACATTCTAGGCACAGGATGAGTAGACAGCAAATGGTCTGGTGTATTCAGAAAACAAGAGGGTACCACAAGCCTAGAGCTAGCAGGAAAATATGGAGCCTGTTCATGTAAGTAGGGTACTTCTGGCCAAATAAGTAACCAAATAAAAGCTGCCTGTGTCATATTTACTGGAGAGACATGATCAGATTTAAGAAGCCATTCTCAATAGACAGCACTGCTATCATCCCGTGGAATTCAGTTTCCTGTCATACAGAAGCAATGTCTAAAGTAGATTGATGCTTCCAAAACAAAGGAGCCCTTCTAAGCAACAAATCAAGACCTGTGAGGGAGAACGGTTGTCTAGGAGTTTGGCTGGCAGCTACATGTGAAAAATTCAGAGAAGCTGGCATGTCAGGGGAAGGGAGACGCTCTACCACAGCACCAGATAGGTCTGGCTGCCTCTGTCATCCCCTGCTCAGTAAGAACGAATGGGTATCTCAGGGCCAGGCACAGCACTGAACACTGGGAGACTGGGCAAGACATGAGTCCAAACTGCAGTTTGTTCTGCCAACAGTGCCCAGGCAAATCACCACAGCCTTTTACAGCCTGACCCACAAATCAGAAAGAGAAGAGAGAAGGCAAGAGAAGAGAGAGCTAAAACCACGCCTCCAATGAGTCAGGGACAGAAACAACTGCCCATCAGAGCTCCAAGAGAAGATCCGCTATCTCCTATAACCTTCCGACAAGAAACACAAGGCCTTTGGGCAGGCTAAACGGTCAATCATTTGTCCCATGGCTCCAGGCAAATGGAGGCGAGATTCTGGTTTTAGTATTGATCTTTAGTCTCTGAAAACAGAATTGACAAGCCAGGTAAACAAGTTACAGCTATCTTTACCTTAGGGGAAAAAAAAATGGAGAGTTTTTAGAAAACACAAAAAGGAGGGGCAGGGACAAGGTGAGCATCATTCACAGACGCAGACCTACAGCCATTCTGCAAGGAAGGGTGAGAAGGGGTCGCTTCCTTACGTTCCATTCACAGTTCTGTACCTGTTTTGTACTTTGGTTAATGAACCAGGTACTTATTTGGTTGAGTAAGCAAAAACTATTCCTTACCAAAATGCTCCACTAACTCTCTTACTAGCCTTATCCATTTTCACATTCAACCCATAGGCAGGGGCTAAAGAGACTCAGTTTGGTTATGAGTGAGTATTACTCTTACAGGCACCCAAGTTCAGTTCCCACGTTAGGTGCTTACAATGGTGCGAACCTCCAGTTTCCTGGGATCCAAGACCCTCCTCTGGCCTCTTCAGGCACCAGCACTCACAGCCACACACACATCCAGTTAAAGTGATTTTAAAAATTCAGCCAATACCAGAAGAATAAAAAGTAAAATTAAACACTCACAGAGGGCTATGTCTGAGTGGCAGAGCTCTTGCCTGGCACACATGAAGCCCCAGGGTTCATATCATGTACTGAAAACATAGGAGAATAAACATTTACAGAATTTGCCTAAGTCGTCCACTGAACTCTTTAGAAACTTAAAAACAAATTTACTATTTCTCCAAACAGAGAGGGAATGCCAGCGTAGACTGTGTTGTCCATGGCATGATCCTGCTTTCAGTCTTAGAGAAAATATATTTAATGCAGCAGAAAAAAATGGCCTACTGAGTGACGGTGTACTGTACAGACAGTCAGGATGCTCTAAATTTGCCTTCCAGTTTAAATGCTTGCTGTAATGTGGTATATTTTCCTTTAAGAGAGATGGAAGAAAAAACTTCATTATTCTCCTTTAAGAATACTATCAATTATCAGTTTACAAACAGCATGACACTTTTAAATGACCTAAAGTTAAATCCCCCAAGGCAACTAACTGCCTGCAAGACTTTATGGCTGAGTTGACACTGAGAAAGATGAAACTCTAAAAACCATTAGTTACAGGACCCGTCTTGTCAGAACTAGCACATTAATTAGAAATGTATGCACTTCAATGTCTTTCATGCGCTAAGTACTCACACAGGCTTTTGTTTTAAAACAAACCTTGAAGTATTAAAAGAGAGAGAGATTAGAATGTTGTTGAATATTTTCAGAGAACTGACTTGTACCAATTGTATATACACTTGCCCCCATCTTCTCCTTTCCTCTTTCCCCCCAAACACACACACACACACACACACACACACACACACACACACACACTATTACTACTACTACTAAGAGCATCTCACAAATTCTGATCAAAACGGGAGCACAGACCCTTACCCAGAATCCCCAAGGAGACACGAGTCAATGTTTCTGATGCTGCAATGGCTGAGGATTCTGTAGGCAGGCAACAAACCCACCTGCTCGACCGTTTGCAGCTAGAGGACAAAATTCAAGTAACATTGCTGTGTAGGTGGACACTGGCACTTGGCCTGGATGGGGCCACCATCCACCAGCCTCTGAGGACTCGGTTCCTTCCAGGTGTCCTCTCAGCTCGTGGCCTCTCCATCCCTTCTGACGACACAGGCCAAAGTCCTCAGCTGGCATCCCTTTCAGGCAGAAATAGTCGAGAACTGGCCTAGACCCAAGCCTCTTTGCTGTGCACTTGGCTTTTAGAAAATTGAAATAACCATTTCAGCCTTCCTGTAACACTGAGGTTCAGGAGTTCCACCCTAAAGAGTTCCACCGCTATGGGTGCCCCTTAGTCACCCAAACTTCACTAGAAAAAAGCAAACCATTATGCTCTCCATGCCTGAGCATTCCAGCAATCACCCAGATATTCAGAGATCCCAACTGCGATATAGCCCCAATCGTTATCAGTTCATAGTAACTATACCACACAGTTCTCTCCATCACTCTCTTACACGAAACAGCCAAAGCCTCTAGCCAGTCCCTTTGCTGCTCTTCATCCATAAAATTGTTGGCCAGAGTGAGTATTCCAAAAATAAGATGACATCACTTCTCACTTGATACTCTCCTGTGGCTCCTGTCCACACACACTGACTCTTTGCCCAGGGCAGGCAGCCCTCTCCCCTCTTCTGCAGTGTGGCCCAGTGAAACCTCCTGCACCCTATTCACTCCCTTCTCAACGCCTTTGTTATCAACCTCCCTTCCTCTCAGACTTCTCTGAGCTCACACCTGCATTTGGCTACTCCTTATGCACTGCTGTCTTAATTTGCTTTTATTGTTTTGTAAGAAAATATTACAATGAAAAGCAACTTGGGGGCAGGAAGGTTTATTACATCTTAGAGGTTAGAGTTCATCTTCAAGGGGAGCTAGGGCAGGAGGCAGGAACTGATGCAGAGGCCAAGGAGGAGCACTGCTCACTGGCTTGCTCCCTGTGGCTTGCTCACCTGCTTTCTTAGACAGCCCAAGACCACCTGCCCGGGGGTAGCACTGTCCATGGTAGACCGGACCCTTGTACATCAATCCTCATCAAGAAAATGCTCCCCAAAATATGCCCACAGGCGATCTCATGGAAGCTTATTCTCACTTGAGGTTCCCTCATCTCAGGTGACTCCACGTTTGAATCAAATTGACAAAAACCAACCAGCACATTCTTTATATCTCAGATTCTTCATATTTCACATTCTTCATATCTCACATTCTTCATCCTTCAGGGCTTTCGTGGTTCTAATTAAAGCAACCCCACCTCACACTGACATAACTATTACCTAAAGATTTGGTTTGCTTCATGATAAGGAGTGTAGCACCCATTTCCAACCAACCAAATGGTCCATAGCAACTAAAGTATCCCAATGGAACAGATCTAATTATTCTAGGAAGATTATTCTAATCAGATAGGCAAACCCACTGAACCTCCGGCAAGGGATCTGGATAGCACACTCCACACTCATTACTACCGATAATGAAGCTTGCCATCGTTGTCATGAAGCCTCTATGCACTGCAGTGCAATTGCATGAGAGCAGAAAACTAAAAATTAATGACCTACCAGGATCACATACAAAAAAATAATAGCAGATGGTCCTTACACTTCTCTAGTTAAAATTAAAAACAAAACTCATGCCACCAGAATTCCTCTCAAGTTGTTGAGAGCAAAATGTCTGCGAACCATATGGCCTGCCTATTAATACATTGACCTATTAGCCAAGAACTGTTCCCCGCCTGCAAGCAACTCAACTGCGAAAGACAAAGGAAAGACAATGTTCAGAAGATGAATAGCAAGCATAGGGCACATTATATAAATTGTTCTTATAAATACATTATTAAAATATCCAAGAACAATCTTAAAGACTGAAGAAGAGTTGTGACCAAAATTGTCCATATTTGAATGTTTTTTCAAAAAAAAAAAAAAAAAAAAAAAAAAAAAAAAAAAAAAGGCTACTATTTCCACTGGATTGTTGCTGGTTGCTGAGAGAAATCATTAGTCATGGGTGCTTGGATGACTTCATTCTTGAAAGTGCAGGAAGAGAGTGCAGGAGAGGATGAATTATTTCAACCTCAACTGACGTGCTCCATTGTGACTGTCCAAGGCAATGGTCCTCACCCATGTATGCTCCATCTCACTCCTCATGAGGACTTTATGAGATATTAGCATCCGTGTGTCACAGAGCGGAAAGCTCATTTTCAGCTCCATGCTTTGTAGAAGTACCTTTGTGACGTTGGTTTTCCAGCGCTCGTCTTTTACATGGTGCTATCTTCCTAAGAGATTTGCATGTGTGTGTGTGTGTATGTGTGTGTGTGTGTGTGTGTGTGTGTGTGTAGATACAGACATAGACAGACATAGACATAGACATAGGCATAGACATATTTGTAAAGCAGGAAAAACCAAACAGTGTGTTCTGGGATTAATAGAAAAGGCAGAAGTAACTTGATTAGTGTGGTAGCAAAAGACAAAGGGCAATTCATTGTTAGGCATGGATGGGCATGGTACTAACCTGGAACCAAAGGGAAGGGCTTGAGAGCTGGGAAGAAGTCAGAAATGCAAGAAAGCCAGTAGGCATGCTAATAGCAAGCACTCTTACCAACAGAGAAAAGGAAGACAGACAGACAGACAGACAGCACTCTATCAGAGGCAAGGAAAAAGACAGATGTAAGCTTCATGATGGTGAGAAAAATATTAAGAAAAATTCTAGAACTGTTCAGCACCCAAAGGTCCTTCACAAGTGACATTGGGAGAAGCAGCTAGGTGGGCAGCAGTGCATGCCTGGAGAGGGCAGCCGGGTACATGACTGGGGTCTAGACTCTGGGCCACTACCTAGAACACTAAAATCTCTGCTTTGAATCACTTATACTTACAAATCAAGGTGATAAAGGGCATGAGTCCCTGGTCCTTTCTTAAAATATTTCCTTGTTCTGTCCCCAGTCAACTCTAAATGATTTCTGAGTGCACACAACTAATTAGGCCAGCGAACAAAGAGCCTGTGCTGTGGGCGCTACAATCCAGCCGAGCACGTATGGCAGCCTTTCGGTCTGCTTATGATGGTAATGCCCATCTCCATGAGCCTGCACACGGCTCAGCCTGCAACACCCTTTAGAAAGACATGTGCAGTATCAACTTTAAGCCCACCTCCCTGGAACATGAAGCTTGGCACTATTTCCAGAACAAGACAGACAAGGCCTGCCATGGTTTGAATATGGTTGGCCCAGGGAGTGGCACTATTTGGAGGTGTGGCCTTGTTGGAGTAGGTGTGTCACTGTGGGCACGGGCTTTAAGATCTTCATCCTAGCTGCCTGGAAGCCAGTATTCTGCTAGCAAGCTTCAGATTAAGATGTAGAACTCAGTTTCTCCTGCACCATGCCTGCCTGGATGCTGCCATGCTCCCGCCTTGGTGCTAATGGACTGAACCTCTGAGCCTGTAATTAAATGTTGTCCTTATAAGAGTTGCCTTGGACATGATGTTTGTTCACAGCAGTAAAACCCTAACAAAGACTAGGCCTGCGCCTAAGGCAGCACTGCCTCACTTTGGAAGCTAGTGTCCACCCTCCAAAGCACTTTCTTCCTGTGGGAAACAAACAGAAGAACGGGTGCTTCTGAAGGCAGTATGGGTTTGGTTTTAATTGAAGGACTCTAAAGATACCCACGATTGGGACATCAGTAAAGTGTCATATTAGCACGCACAAGGAGAAATTAAACTATGAAGGGCTTTCATAACTGTCTGAAAGGATGTTTCCAAAACATTAGCTAAAAAGCCCAAGTCCTTGGGCGAGTATTGATGCTCACTTTTTACTAACATGAGTATAGTCACCGGAAGCTTGAGGAGTTGTTTGTTAAAATGTAACTGACACACAATAAACTTCATCCCTTTGTGAAATACAGTGCCGGGAACATTCAAATCCTACAACACCATCTAAGTCCAGAGCCCTAAGTTCCTATCACCCTCAGAAGAACCCCTTACAGGATTAGCTGTCGGTCACGCCAACACTCTCCCTTGTTCCAGGCAACCACTACCTCCAGACTTCACAGAACTGCCTGTCTTTGGTATTTCACATAAAAGGGATCACAGTGTGTGGTCTTCTGAGCAGTTTCCCTCACCAAGTGTGTTTCAAGTTCCATCCACAGAGTATCACGGCTTCATTTCAAGACCAAACAATATTCCACTGCTTGGATATATAATATTTTATGTACCATTCATTAATGGATGAGACCACTGTGTTGATTTTATTTGGGGGCTATTATGAATATTCACACACAAGGTTTTATGTGAATGTAAGTTCCCTTTGGGAATGTATCTAGTAGTGGACCTGCTGGGCCATATTATAACTCTACATTTAAGTTTAGCTTTGAAGAGCTGGCAAATTATCTTCCAAAGCGACTGAGCCATTTACTATTCCCACCAGCAGTATATGCAGGTCCCAGTGTCACTATATCCTTGCCAACACTGTCTGTTGTCTGTCTCCTTTATTATAGTTCTGCTGCAAAGCCAACAGCAGCCACAATTCAGGCTTCCTGTGAAGATCAAATACAACCATGCAAATAGAGGCTCTACCACAATGCTTGGTGCCGGAAAATATGCCGATGGGAGCAGTGTTATTCTCTATGGCCAGGTTTCTCTATTGCCTGAAGATCAACTTATACCAAGAACTTGAATCCCACCGAACTTCCCAAGCCATGAGCTGTCAAGGGAAAGACACAGAAAAGTGAAACTTTGGGTGCACCTGCTCAGAACTTGGCACCCTGTTGCCCTCATGATACCCAAATGTGGAATCATATCTTGGGCTCCCCCAAGCCCACAGACCTGTGACTCCAGAGCTCAGCTCCAAAGAATGATGAGGGGGCACAGACACAAAACAGTGGCTTTTTCCCCAGAACAACTGTCTATATTATTTCAGACTAATCAGTGGCATGTTCAGTCACAAAGCCCATGCAGGGCAGGTGAGGAACTGGGTCTGATTCGGGCGCTCATAGACCCAACCACTTTACTACTATAGCTTTGGAGCCTGCAAGAAACATGAGTGAAATACCCACTGCCACCGTGAAGCAGAGCTCTGGAACCTGACTCGACTCCCAGTCTTTACAGACTGCCTGACCTTCCGGTGCCGGCTCCTGTATCCCTCGGTCTGTTGGCTGTGCTGGTTGGTGGGATCCTCCTAGCACTCATAAGGAAAAGGGCTCATAATGCCTGTCTAGGCCTCCAACCCAGCAGTCCTCAGCCAATGGCAGATAAAACTTGGGGGTCAGTACTTCAGCTGTCTGGGCCAGGATTAATGTGAAGGGTCACTGGGTAGGTATTCCAACTGGCCCCTGGAGTTCCATTTGCTTGTGGCAGCAACTCCAGAGAAGCATCACTGGGGGTTCCTTTGCCCCCTGCCTCACTTCCCTCTTCAGGGTTTCTTGGTTCACTCTGCACTTTATTCTGATCTCAA
The DNA here is from genome assembly GCF_011762505.2 of Arvicanthis niloticus. Lineage (NCBI taxonomy): Eukaryota > Metazoa > Chordata > Mammalia > Rodentia > Muridae > Arvicanthis > Arvicanthis niloticus. Next base: position 26,860,707 of record NC_047659.1, on the reverse strand, counting down.
CCTATGATGCTAGAGAACTCCAAACAAGGTAAAACCCAGCCGCTTTGCTCCCTTTTGCCTTTTACTTTGCCCTTGCGCTGGGTGCAGTAGGAATTCAGATTGGTGAAATCACTGCCAAACATGTGGCCACTACCCAACGTGCACAGGCAAGGCGAGGAAACGCAGAGGGGAAGAATGGAAACTCAAGTCACTGCTAAAAATTCACTGAGCTCATCCGGTGCAATGGCAGATGGCTGTAGTGCCAGCAATTCAAGAAGCTGGAGCGAGATCACCTCACCCCAACATCCAGGGCTAGCCTCGGAACACTGCAAGACCTTGTATCGGGAAAAAAAAAAAAAATAACAAGGTTTGCCCTGGGCCCTGGGAGCCGGAGGGGAAGTGACTTTTCCTTCATACAGATGCTAGTCACCTCCAAGCTGGAGAAGGGCCATCCTTAACCAGAAGATCACTAAGCCCTAATTAGTACAACAGTGCCCTATTAGCTGCTGGGGGTCTTGGACTAACATGGTACTTGGGCACCAAAGAGGTTAAAAATGGGATGCTAGGACCTCATAATGTGATGCAGGGGAGAAGAGATGAGCAGTATCTCTCATTTGAGTCAGAAAGTCTACATTCTCCTCCCACTCCTAGATTTTAATAGTCCTAAGGGCTCCCCTGTCTTCCTCTACCCATTTATCTCTCTTTATTATTCGTCTACCCTCTTGTTTGTCGGGAAGTTGCCAGAAAGTTCCTAAGGCGAGCGGAGAAGGACTCTGCACAAACTTCCCGTACCTAGTAGTGACCAGCAGCTCGCTCATCCCCATCCTTGTCACACCCTCCCCAAAGCCCACCAGTCTCTAGCTGCCTAACAAGGGGGCTGTAAAACCAGCCTGTCTTCCCCACTCCAGCTGCATACTCTCACTCCCCTGCCTGCGCTGGGGCGATGCTCTGAATGGAGCTAGAAACACTAAGCCACAGAGCATCCATACCGCTGCCCCTCCCCCACACTGGCTCTCTGCCCTTAGGAAGGTGGCTGGTGCCCATGCTGGCTGAAGCCAAGGCTGCTCCCAGGAGAGTCAATAATGAAGCAGACGTCCACAAAGCGGTGCCCGGCTCCCAGCGGAGTTGCCAAGGCAATGCCAAGCACTTCACAGATCAAAAAGGAACAAAAGCAGCACACAAGAATGAATCTTGTAAGCCTCCTTCCTGCAGGAAACAGGGCTGCAGTTCTCTCCCTCCTGCCAAACTCCCTGCTGCGTGGACACACAGGCGCTGTCAAGATCGCAGACAGCTACGGAAAAAAATATTCTGGGAGGCATACTGCCAGAGCGATAATAAAGAAATTCAGAAATTGAGAATTATCGCCTGGCTAACAGGAGACTGGAAACAGAAGGATGACTTCTTTTAAGGAGAATAATGAAAACTGTTTCAAAGACATGGTGATTTTTCGCTTCCAATCAAAGCAAAATGCACTCCTTCCTCTCCCACCTGCCAGGATGCAGGAGAGAACGGAGAAGGAGAAGGTCGGAATGGCTGGTCCTTCCCCCAAGCTTGCTCCTCTCATTCTTGTGAGCCAAGACACTGACCTGTGTTTTCCACTTTCCCTGCAAATGATGAATCTCTGCAGCTCTAACACACTATAATAATAATGGGAGGTCAGAGTCTCTAATGTTCTCACAAGTGGCTTCTGCCTCAGGCACATGCAACTCCAGGGAAGGCAAGCTTTAGGCTTCAAGAGTTCACTGTTCGCTCACTCAGGAAAGGGAATAAAAACCTCTACTATGGTTATCAGTAGATCTGGTACCAAGTCAAGTCTGAGAAAACAAAATAAAACTCTCCTCAGAGGGGAGGCAGAAAAAAAATTTTTTTTTTCACTAAAAACAAAATGGAGAAATTATTTTTGCCAGGTTCACAATCACAGGAAATGTCTCCCTTCCTTTGGGGGCATGGTGGCCTAGCAGCAGCTGCTGGGAGCAGCAACACATACTCCTTCTTCACAGGTAGACTGAGGCCTGTGGCGGCACACACACCAAAGCCACATGGGCAGCAATGTGACGTTGATATGAGAGCTTGTGCCGGGACCATCACCTGACCAGCTCAGCAAGCCACACTGCAGGAAGCCAGAGAGGGGAGCTGGCATTTATTCATTTTCTCACCGATGGGAAACAGCTCACATACTAATAACTAGCCAACCCGCTGGATGACAACTTCACTGTCATGGTATGCACATACCAGGTGCCTCGTGTCTGGCTGCTTTTCGGAGCTATGCAGTGAAAACGTTAGCTTCCCTTTCTGCAAAAAGGAAAATGGCTTCCGAGGACACGTGGAAGGCAGTGAGGTGAGGTGAGCACCAGAATTCGGGTTCCATGCATAAGACCACTCATAAGAGGCATTTTGTCAGTTCCTCCAGGAACACATACATTCCTCAGCTGGGGCTTTTCTATGAATTCCACGAATTTGACCAAATCTGTGAGCTTATACGACTTACCCATATTTTCTAGGCTTCCTCCTCTATAGAAAATGAGAGGTGGGATCCCTCTGGCTCCAGCATGCTATAATAGAACATGTCACTCAGAATGCGATAGCTCGTTCTTCCCTGTTAAGATAACTTCGTAAGTTGCAGAAAGAAGTCTCCCATGAAGATGACACTAACTAAAGCCGGCAGAAATTAGTAGGCTCTGGCAGCTCTGTCTTGATGGCTAAGGACATATAGAGACACAGACACAGACACAGACACACACACACACACACACACACACACACACACACACACACAAGACTCATGATGCTCAAACGAGAAAGCTGATGGATACAAACTGTACGCAGGACTTCTTTAGCTGACCAAATCAAGGATGAAAGGGCTGAATGTGGGCAGCATGAAGCTTAGACATTTTAATCCAGTGAGATGGCATCCTCACTCAGGAGACAGATAGGACATTTGGTCCTCAGTGCAGTGGTGCAATGCCCAAATCAACAGATGAAGTACTTAAAGCCCCTCTCCCTGCAGAAAATCAGTGTCCCTGAACACAACCACAATTTTCTAGACAAAAACACCTGAGTCCTGTCAAGTGTAGGAAGATCACCAGTCTTTTAAATGATTTTACTTTTTACTTGACGACAAAAGGACATCATTTTTCAATGCTTAAAGCACTAGAAAGGCTAGGTAGCCACACACAAGAGAAGGCAAAATTCAAGTCTGCCCAGTGTTCTCTGCCTCACCTGCCTCCTTTCTGATCCTGGACTGGACTCCTTGAATCACTAGTGGGTTAGACAAGGATGTCTCATCAAGACCAGCATCCCAGTCTTCCACCTGGATCATCAATTCACTTATCAGATTCATTAGTTAACAGAACTATGAAATAACAACTGTTGGCCTCCGAGCCACAGCCAGCCTGTTAAAACTGCCGTCTCCCTGGATGCCGGATACTGCGTGGACCAGCTAGACATCTTTTTCCCTGACCTCCTTAGGTCAGACACTCCTTCTCCCTTTTGTCAATCCAAGTTCCATCATGTCATGCTCTCTCTCCTTCTGCACCATCTGTTTTGTCCAATCTACCCTGGAAGAGCTTTAAAGTATATCTGTGGTTTCAGCCTCAAGGGAAGACACAAAAGTCCACCCTCTGACTCAGGGCTCCAGAGCCCTGTTATCTTCAGACAGAAACAAATACGATTTATTATGCCAGCAATCTAGTGATGATCTGAAGTGTAGGGCATGTGTTGCTACTTGCAAACACCACATGATTTCACACATAGGACTCATGGATCTAGGAGGTTTGAAGTCCAAAAGGTACCTTGAAGCCAGTCCTGCACAGATGCTGTGGGGCAGCTGTAGGCTGAAGAGAGAACTCAGCTCACCTCTCCATCTCCTCTGCCTCCTCTTCTTTCTATCCCTATTCACCTAGGCTGACAAGCTCAGGGCCAGCCATCTTCTCCACATCAGGGTCAGAGTGGTCCTTCATGCCTCTGGTCTCTCTTGTCTTACATCTCAGCTACTCTTATCACTTTTTTGCCAAAGCTTCCGCACGAGCCTTCTGAGTGGTCATCTAGTCTCCCTTCCCTTCAGTACATCTCTGTATCCTTTTCCAAATGCATCTTCTTTGGCTAAAGTGTTCAACAACACACACACACACACACACACACACACACACACACACACACAGCCTACTGAGATGCTTCTCACTATTTGCCAGGTGGGTCCTTGCCCATCAAACATCTGGCAGTGAGCTTACAACCTCCCTACTGCCACCCCACTGCTTGCATCTTCCCCTCTAATTTGAACACCATTTAATAGCTTGACCTTGTCTGTCAAAAATTCAGCCCATCCTCTAAGACTCATGCCAAACGTTCTCTTTTCCAACATTAGGAAAAAGTCTTTCCCTGAGACTCTTCCCTGCCTCTTCCTCTTCTTAGAAACCAGTGGGATACGAACTGCTCAGCTGTGTGACCTCCAGAATTGCTGTCACATGTTCACCTAACAAGTACTCTCTCTGTCTTCTGAGCATCCACAGCAGTCCTCCTCCAGGGGGTCTCTAATCACAGTTTACTCCAGACAGCAGGCATCTGGAAGCACCATGTTGAGGAAAGAAAGCAACGCTCTGGTTTATAGCCCAAGGTAAGACAGGGCTGACACATTTTATCGAGCATGCTAGTCCCTATGCTATGTACATTTCTAAGTAACCACACTTTCATGTAATTGCTACTCTACATTTTATAGGGAACAAGGTCAGATTCAGAAAAGCCCGTGGCTTGCACAGGGTCACAAGCCTACATCACTTGCTTCATATGTTGGTTTGAGAACATGTAAACAAGGGACAGTCTAAAGGAACCCTTCGGTTGCACTCACTTCTAAGTGGCTTTTAAAGTTACTGAGGTTACACAGCTGAGAGGTGCACTATTTTCTCCCATTAGCTTTGCTCCAGACAAGTCTTTGGATGTGTGGGTTGTGATGACAGCTGTTGCCTAGATTACTCTCCAGAAACTCAAAGGCCACTTTTGTGAAATCACTGATTCTTCACTTAGGCCTGCACTGGGATCTGGTGGATAAATGAACCAGAAGTAATGACACCACGATGAAGAAGTGGAGATAGTGCCAAGATTTATAGAGCCACCATGACCTGGTCACTGAGCAAACCAACCACTCCATTTCCCAGTGTCCCATTTCATACATCACAGCATCATGCAGAGGCCCCATCACCCACCTTGCCTAAACTAAGGCCCCATCAATTCCCTTTGCCTAAGGATGAAAGGAGCCTGAAATGTATGACTGACTAGGATGCTTCTTTCCAGATGTCACTCCCTCATCTTTCTTTACTAACATTCCAAGGAAATCCTTTTGGCCTTGTGCCAACAACTTGTTCAAAACTACTCAGGTCATAGTAAACCAGCTTGAGTCCAGTAATAAGCCATCTTTTAAAAGGCATATAAAAATCACTGTAGACGCTGCAAAGCATGTTACCAACATCACAACTTTCAGAGAATTTTAGTTAAGAATTTGTTTCTTGGGGCTGGAGTGATAGCTCAGTGGTTAAGAGCACTGGCTGCTCTTTCAGAGGACCAGAGTTCAATTCCCAGCACCCACACTGCAGCTCCCAACTGTCTGTACCTCCAAGATCTGACACCCTCACACAGACATGCATGCAGGCAAAACACCAATGCACATAAAATAAAAATAAGTTATATTAAAAAAATTGTTTCCTACCTCATTCTTCTCTGAATAGTTCCTTGCAGTGTTTAAACATTCATTACAGATGTTTAAATAATATAGTCATTTCAAAATGTCACTCCAAAATACTCCCAACATAAAGTCTATGTGGCAAGAGCAGATTTCCATCTTGAACAACTATAGCAAAGCTCTAAGGTGAGTATTAAACACCCATCTTAAGCCACAGAAATAATATTTAACTTTGGCACAGTAGAGCAAGGAGCAGAGGCAAGAAATTCTGATTTCAGAGCCCACAATTTCCCAAAGTTCTAGACTTCAGACCCAGTCCACTTCATCTCAATTCAGCACTTCGGAATGGATAACTGTACCAGGGAGTTTCTGCCAGGTTGCATCGTGGCTCTAGAGGAGGCGACAGCAGAGCCAAGGCCTGAAGGCTTGCCAGCCTGGGAAACCAAGGGCAGAGTGCCCCAGGCCCAGGTAACAGAAAAGGAGCCTTACTTAAGAATCATTTGATCTGCTGAAAAGTGGGTCACTCCATCCAGAGACAGATGGTAGGAGGCAGGTGGAGAGCTCAGAGAACAGCGCTGGATGCCCCTCGGCACACTCTTCTGTGATATCCTAAAAGCAAAGGAATAGCCTGTTCTGGTTTCTAGTTGCCACTCTGTGGAGGCCTGATGTTTGGGAATAGAAACTATCAAATAAAATAATCATTAAGACCAATCAGTAAGCAACGGTAGGAATCCTGAGAGAGCTGAGGCCGCTTGGCAAATGGAGATGACAGGGCGGGGTTGGGAGGAAGGCAACGAGGCAAACACAACAACAAAGAACCATGTCATAAGCTCTTGCAGAAACTAGGAATCTAATGCATTGGTCACCATGTTGAGCCACAAGTCACCTATCATTTCCAGTATCAGTGCTAACTGTGACAAGAAGGGCTGTCCATCTTAATCTGGCACGCGCTTTAGAGATTGTCTCTCTTCTTCCCTCCTTCAAGTTCAAGTGCATCAGCTGGAAACAAGGAGGAGAGGGAACCCAGGGATACCACAAGTTTGACAAGTTACATCCCCATGGCAGTGAACCTCATGTCATCACCTGTGCCATGACACGGACAGCAGGTCAACTCCTCAACACGGTCAATGGGTAGGAGGCAATCCATACCCAGCCCAGTGTCTCTGACTCTAACGCCCATGTTCCTTCAGCCACAGTCTGTAGACAGAGAGACCTTCACAGTAGCTAGAGTAGCCACAAGCTGGCCAAATCATTCTTTGTACCACTCTGAATGCCACAGTCCCATTTTCTTTGGCAAATTTGTCTAAGTATAAGTATCTTTATTATTTGACATGTAGGTGTCATGCTCCCTAGTCAGGCAGCCTGCTAGATTCCAGGAAGCCAATAGTGAGGAGACAGTTCCCAAGTACCAAGTGTTCAGGGTCTGATGAGAACAGCAAAGAAGCAAAAAGTACGAGAAGCACATACTTCAAAGCTCTATAAATAGGTGAAAATTCAGACGGTATTTTTGAGGACTTTGCTGCTTTCGTGCCACACTGGCCTCATTATGTAGATAACTTCACAGATTCGTTCCATTGTATTATTCTGTAATAGTGCTGTCTAATGCAAAAAGGTGTCAGTTGAAAAAATGCGAAGTCTCACATGAAGTAAGTGTCTATCTTAAGGAGGCATTCAGAATGCTGGCGGTACTGCACAGCACCTCCAGTCAGGGTGCTTATGATGGAGGCTACACACAGAGAGGGAACGACGGTGATGGAGGAGGTTAAGCAGCTCTGGAACCTAGCATGAGGCGGGGTGAAAAAAAAACAGCTCACTGAATCCTCAGACAGTCCCACGGACTAGATATAAGGATGCCCACTTCACAGTGGGAGAAACTGAGGCTTGGGTGGCTGCATAATAAAGTTTTTATCTAGTTATATGTGGGATGGAACACTCTGTTCTTACCTCTTTTGTTCTGCTAAGGTCAGGACTGTGACTAAAAGGGTCAGAAATCACAAGCAGGGCTCATGGGCTCAACTCTGTTGTGTGGAGCAGAGCCATTTTGCAGGGTGCCTGGTGCTCATACAGAATATTTTAAAGTTGGGCTGAGATCACTGTTTTGCATCCCTCCTAAGAAGAAAAGGTCTTCACTGTCCACGTGGCCAGTGAGGATAGGATACAGTGTCCAGACAGTGGGGTCTAGGGGGACTCAGGAGAACTGTGAAGTCTGTAACTGCTTACCAACCATCAACTTCTCTTCTGATCCCTTCTCTGTCACACAGCCCACCTGCTTCAAAGCCTTCTTTCCAGGGGTACTCCTTTCTGAGAGGACATCTTGTACACAGCAGCTAGGACTTTCTACCTAGTCTATGCCCAGTTGAGTTACTGGGAAATGAGTACGGATAATACTTCTAAGACAGTCATGGGAGCTGCCTGGAAAGATTTATGTCCACCCCTGGTAAGCCCGTGGACGCCTGTTCCGGATCAGTTCCACACCTGTGACTGTGGATGGCACCAATCCAAGCTGTGGATGTCAACAGTGGCAGAAGAGACTGAACAGGCTGGATAGATCTGAGATCCAAAGAACGATGAGACCAATGGCGCCTCCCAGTCTGTGGGTGATGGACTGGTCTCTCCATTAGCCACACAAACATTGATTTTAACCTGAGAATCTTCTGACCCACAGTCTCTCCCCTTTCCTGGTGAAGCACCTGAGCAAGGTGGCAGGGCTGGTGTACACAATACCACCCCCCTTCCCTCACTGTGGGCCACTCAGTTACAAAGGGCAACCTCCATGAGTCGGATCCTCAGAGGACCCGTCTCTTCTCTGCTTTCTTCAGTCTTCTACGATGTCATGGGCCTTGGTTTGAGATCAAGAAGCCCCGGATTTGGAATCACACATGGAAACCACCCCACCCCCAATCCCCATCAGATTCCTTCCAAATGACACTACTCCCACATTTGGAAGAAAACAACACAGGAGAGTGAGCACAAACCAAGCCAGACAATAAGAGACCTTATGTTCCTCAGTCAACCATCAAAGCTTGGAGCCTGTCACGCAATGAGCCGGGTCCACTCCCTGTTTTAAGTTCACACTAGGATGCTTTGATGTCACTGTGTCTAAGGCTCTTGACCTTCACAATCTCCAAGGTGAAGCCCCCACTGCGACAGTGGCAGGTTGCCAGTAGCAGGCCACATGTCCAAATAGATCATCCCTTTGACACAGATGGCTAATCAGATCCAGTGAAGGAAAAACTCTCTGAAGCAACTGTGGCCTAGTAGGGAGATTTAACCTGATACTCCTGCATGGTCTGCAAAGACTGGCTTTCCTCGAAGCCAGCCTCTCGGCTCTCTAGCCATCCCACTCCAGTGTGCAGAGCCCTTCCCTTGGAAGAGGCCATTCAGTTACAAGAGTACCCTTCCCCGAGACTACCAAACCATGAGTGTTCACCTGAGTTCCTTGTCTCTCATGCCATTTATTTGCATCCCTCCAGGCAAACAACCTCAATCTCCACCATTACTTTCTGCTGAATTATTTAACATCAAGAATCAGCTAAAATCTACTTGCAGAATTTACCGATAAAGAGGTGTCCTGCCCCTCTCTTGGCTGGCCTCAGAGACGGCCTCATCCTTCTCTCTGTCCCGGTGAACCTGTCCTCCTACCTCCTTGCTCCTGAACTCTCCAAAGCCTCTCAGGGATACTTATTTTCACCATCTCTCTCTCTCTCTCTCTCTCTCTCTCTCTCTCTCTCTCTCTCTCTCAGTTACTTAAAAGTGTGCACATTTCTGTAACTCTAAAAAGCGTAAGCCTCCCATCTGCCTCTGATCCACCATCACACACTCCAGATCCTACCTCTAAGCCAGTGGTTCTCAACCTTCTAATGCCGTGGCCCTTTAACACAGTTCCTGTTGTTCTGACCCCCAACCATAGAACCATTTTGTTGCTACTTCACAACTGTAATTTTGCTACTGTTATGAATCATTATGCAAATACCTGTGTTTTCCAATGGCCGTGGCGACCTCTGTGAAAGGGTTCACCCCCACAAAGTGGTCTCTACCGACAGGTTGAGAACCAGTGCTCTAAAAAGCATCTCACTGGGTCTGGTCTTTTGTTAAATTGACAGCAGCAAAAATCAAAGGCAACAATGTCTCCCCTGCGTCCATCTATTGCTCTCTCTACCAGAGACTGCCACCGCCACCTCTCTCTTCTGCTATGACTTCCCTTGTGCATTAGATGTTTTTTAATTTCTATTCTGTATAAGCACTGGTCTTCCCTGGGGCTAACAGCCTTTTGTCCCACCACCTCCACCACCGCTACCACCACCCTGCTGATGTTACTGATGTCACCCGGCTCAGGGGTCTGTGTGGCACCTCCTAATGCTGCAGCCCCTTTAATACAGTTCCCCCTCGCTGGTCTGTAACCACATACCATTCATTCTACACGTAGCGTAATGTTTTCTTAAATTGTTCTTCCTTAAATGTATTGTCAGTGGAAGTTTCATACGACTATCACGAGCAAAAAGAATTACATGCTACAACGGGAGACATTAAAGATGGACCCGATGCAAACAGCACAACGTCAATGAGCGTAGCTACTGAACACGTTCATGAATATCACTGCTGAACACGGACTCCTGGCCTTGGGCCTACCCTTTCCTTCTGTAAAGAGGGAAATTCCAAAGAAAGACTATCAGCCAGCTGAGGGCTTCCCTTTGATACATTCACAGAGCCTTAAGGAGAAATTAAAAGGAGTCTCTTTTCCTTCTATGTTCCCTTGTTAGGAAGGCCCCATCTGTGTGCTGCTTAAAATAATCAATCTCCAAGACCATTGTCCACTGTGTGCAGGGTTTTCCTCCTTTCTCCCAAGGCTTTTATCAAGAGTCTTTCAGTTATACTTTCTTCAATGGTTAACTGTATGTCTTAACTCCTTTTCACTTACCCTTAGCAAATGAGATTACAGACAACATTATGAAACAAAAGAAATAATAAATCTTCTAATGCAAAAAAAAAAAAAAAAAAAATACAGAACCATAGCAATCCATCTAGGTTGGAGCCTACACTTAGCCCAGAGGGGGCTACACATTGGGGCTGGAGCCTGGAATGTGTCCAAAGCCTGTGGCCAACTTATTATCAATATTAACAAACTAAGACGAGATGGAGTATGCTGCCTGTAGTCCCAGCATCAGGAGGATGGAACTAAAATGAGCCTGGGCAATGTAAGCAAAACATGGCCTCAGTCATGAAAGTAATAATCAATCATCATCATCATCATCATCATCACCATCACCATCACCATCACCATCACCATCACCATCATCATCATCATCATCGGCAACTCTGAGCGACTGGCATTCATGCAGCTCACTCACATACATGCTAGCTAGGCCTCACTACCTCCTGAAGTTACTGCCATGTTATTCCCAATGAGAGAGCATCATTTATAGACGTTAAGCCTGACTATAAGTGGCAGATTCAGGATTTGCGCGAAATCTGCCCAATTCCAGAGCCTGTGCTCTGAACTCTTCTGCTTCCCTGACTACAACCCGAAGCCATTTTAAACCTCACAGACTGCAAAATAATAGCCTGCTGCTCTTAAGCACAATTAAGACAATGGGTTGAGACAACAGGAACACTGCTTGGTGTGCAATTAAACATAATTACTGGTGTCCTCTAATTGTTTGGGAAAATAAGTCCTTTGCTCTTGACAAGCTATAATTCCGGAATGTGCTGAGGTTCTGGTCCTCACTGGGATCTGTGTCCCTCCAGCAGTATTTACTATTATCAGATCTCACATCGGTTCCTCCAGAGGCTCACGGGCATCTTTAGTATGTGACCGAGAATCAACAACTGGGGCTGGGGGGAGACGTAAGACACAACGCTCAATCCTTCCTTGTACAGCTAGGAAAATAGGGGATAAAAGATACAACTTGCCAAGAACATACAGAGCTCTGTGTCGTAGGCAAGCACTTGAGGGCACTGCGGGGATTACAATAAGCTAAATCCAGACACCCCAAAGCTGGAAGCCAGACTCTACTATCTAGCATCGAAATGACTTGAGGCAAGTCACCCAAACACTCTGAGCTCAAGTCAGGATGGTAATAAGAGTAACCACGTCTTAGTGTTTCCTGGGATTAAAGGACTGGATGCATCTGAAAACCTGGGAACCTGCATGCATGTACCTGGAGCCCCACCTGGCCACTCAAGTTACTGCCTGGAGAGCTTGGAGAAACTTGATGGTTCTCATTAAAACTGCTAAGAGTAATGACAAAAGTTCAGGAAGGAGGCCTTTGAACCTTTGTCCAGCATGGGTATGAGAGGTAGCCTCCTTGTTCCTAGGACAGACTTGCTGACTCTGCTAACCCAGTTTCCAAAAGAACAAACTCCAAAACAGCAACATGAATGAGTATTTACTTGGCATGAACTTTGCACAAAGTAGCAAGTACTGCCTAACACAAAAAGAAATTTAGGGAGGACTTCACCTCGCTAACTTGGCAAATAGAAAGTAACAAGTGATGTTGCCTTCTTTCCTGTTTCTCCTGGCAGACATCGCCCATCAATCACAATCGGAAGGCATTCCCGACAGCTCGCTTGTTGAGTTCTGGAAATGAAGGTCTAAGTAAGCAGCCAGAGAATGAGGCCTGGGACTAAGGTGCAGCATCCAGGTTACTTCTACTTCCGTTCCTTCAATAAGACACTTGATTTGAAACCGTTAATGATATGATATGTAACCCATATTGCATGAGTTGTGAAGCAAAGATACAAAGGGTCCAAAATCCACCCCACTGCAATGTGAGATGCTTCCTGCCTGGAACACACAATGCATCTCTCTCCGCTCCAGGGTCCTCAGGAAGCACCCTCATCTGAAAGACAAGAGTGAGGGAACACAGACTGTGATATGAGGTGCCCATTAAAGACGTTCTGCTGGATAGATGCCAACTCAACCTGAACCCCTATAGACCCACTGAAGAGAACCAGGCAGTCAAATGACAAGTCAGAGGAGGCAGAGTCCAGAAACATGAACAGAACATCCTCTATGCACTTATCCATGAAAGGTTTGAACAGGTGTCAAGTCCAGTTGCTGCCTAGAGAGCAGACACTAAAACAGGAAAGACCTTCGAGCCTTCATGCCCGGGTATAGCCTGACTATAAGATCTCAGCTTACTGTGCAAAAAACCAGTGAACTTAATGAAGAGGTCTTTGCCCTGCACGACCCACCCTGAGAGATAAGAAGCAGAAATGAGTTCCTAAGACACTGGGGCCTCAGCAGGGGCTACCAAGCCTCTAAGAAAAAGTTGTCACTATAAAAAGGCCTTACAGAGACTAATCATTTAGAATATAAAGATGGTAATTAAGGCTTCCTCAGAGATACTAAGGAAAGCCAAGGCATGGTGGTTCACACCTGTAATATCAGCATGTTGGAGGCTTAGGTAGGATTGCTGTACATTCCAGACGACTCTGAGCTACACAGTGAGGGAAGGAGGAGGGGGGAGAGAAGGGGAGGGGAAGGAGATGGGAGGGGAAGGAGATGGGAGGGGACAGGAGTGGAGGGGAGGGGAAGGAGATGGGAGGGGAAGGAGATGGGAGGGGAAGGAGATGGGAGGGGAAGGAGATGGGAGGGGAAGAAGATGGGAGGGGAAAGAGATGGGAGGGGACAGGAGGGGAAGGGAGGGGAAGGGAGAGAAGAGGGAAGGAGAAAAGAGGGAGGAGGGGAGAGGAGAGGAGAGGAGAGGAGAGGAGAGGAGAGGAGAGGAGAGGAGAGGAGAGGAGAGGAGAGGAGAGGAGAGGAGAGGAGAGGAAGATGGATAAAAAGAAGACAGAAAGAAGAAGGGGAAGACATGACTTAGGAGTCTGTTTGGGACCCGGCATGGTAGATGGGAAGAATGAGTTCCTCCGGAAGTTATCTTCCGATTTCCACGTGCACATATGTGTCTACACAGACACACAGAAACAAAAGACACACAAAAGAAAGCAAGAGGGAGAAAAGCAAAGAGGAGGAGGGAGAGGTTGGCCGAGGCATTCTCAGGAGCAAGGAGTGAGGAAGGAAGAAAGCCAGGGGCTGGAGTACCTGCTATGGACACTCAGGAAGCGGGTAAGCCTTCTGTCAAGTTGGTTACCACAGCACTGCTACAAGGATGCCACTCTAAACCCTTTCACTTGTAAATATCCTTTCATAACAGATAATTGAAACCACTTCCTGCCTCAGCTTCCAAATCACTTAGTTCTGTGTCATCGGTTTTTTTCTTTAATTTTTTAAATTAAAAAAAAAAAAAAGGATGTGCATGGTTCAAACACCAAAGAGTATCTTTAAGAAAGCATGGGGCCTCTGTATTAACTCCATCTACTGCAACAAGATGCTTCTCTGGCCAGAGCTGGGAGATGTGTTGATCTTTGGGTACAGGGGAGGCAGTTTATTACTCTGTCCATTGAACAGAATAATAGCAGTGAGTTCTCTCCTGTGGCCTACAAACTAACCAGAAATGGGTTTATTTCCCAGTTAATGGTACCAAGCCTTGGGGGGACCATCTTGAGGAGAAAGCTTTAAGACTAATTAAAGGTGATTGGTTGCTACCATATGCATGCCACTGTTGCACTGCGCATATCTTGCCAGTCAATCATTATTATAGCTCTCGGGGTTCACAGCTAGGTAAGACTATTGATGGTTTTCTTCTCCAGTAGCATGTGTAGAACATGCTTTCCAAGACATGTACAGAACAGTCAGGAGTTCTATGAAAACTAGCCAGTAGGAATAAAAGCTTCCAGGTTGGTACAAGCTGGATTTCTCCATGTTCTATGACTCAGCAAGATATTTTTTATTGTCAATTAAGAGAATGAGTTGGGGCAGAGAACACTCAGAGGGGACAGAGGGCACCCAGATGACCCCCACATAATGCCATGAGGCATGGGCAGGACAGAGAACAACCAGAGGTCTGGAAACCACTAAGATGAGAGTTAAGTGGTGGAGAGATGGGAAAGAGAAGTGGGACAGTGTGAGTGTAAGAGAGGCAGACTCGAGACAGGAGGGTGGTGAGGCCTAATGTGAGCAGCCTGCTCTGCTACCCGAGGCCATGGTGAGGTCCTAGCCCATACTGCCCCTGAGGACCACGATGAGGCTGTGACCCTGCAACAACAGGGGGTCTGTGTCCATGGTCCATGATACCACCAAAGGCCAAGAGGTCACACCTTTTTCTGGGCTGCCACTTGGGACCACGTTGATGTCTGAGGACTGCACGGAGCTGGTACCACCCCTCTCTGGCTGCAGCACTCAGGAGAGCAGCCAGCACCTGTCCTGGCCAGCACAGTGGCGTGACTGAGCCAACCCCTGAGGGCATAACTTAGGGAGAGCTGGCCAGCTGACCAACTTAGTGACCACTCAGGCCCAAATCAAGGGCTTAGAGTTGGTCCACCCCAACATCTACCCCATCTATGAACTGCTGCAATGGGGCCGGTCCTGCTGAACCAAAGCTGTAGTCTCGCTATGACACAGGACAACAGCAGGATATCTGAAAGGAGTCCCTGTGAGGATCCAGTATTGATGGTGTAGCAGAAGCCAGAGGCCTTGAACCAGACCGATGACTCATTGCAATGAACATTTGCAAGAAAAGCTATTTAGGCAAAAGGGTAGACTGTGTGACACACTGTAACACACTACAGCTTCCACGGGGAGATAGTTTTTGTTGTCGTTTTATTTTATTGTTGGTTTTCTTTTAGTGGGGAGGTTTCAAGGGTGAAAGGCTGACATGGAGAGATGGAGAGATGAGTGGGACTGGGGTGCATGATGTGAAATTCACAAAGAATCAACAAAAAGGTTTTTTGAGAGAGAGAGAGAGAGAGAGAGAGAGAGAGAGAGAGAGAGAGAGATGGAGAGAATGCAAGAACAATGGCAATGGTCTGTAATGCGTGGCTGCTTCCTTGTGCTGTAGATGACAATTAACAGAGAGACCACAACTGCTCAACATGCAGAGAACTGGAGACTGTAGAGTACTCATCCCTAAATGAGGCATCTTTATCAGATCCCCTCCCCGACAAGGTTCATGGATTATTGCAGAAGAGGGCGCAGAAAGACTGTGAGAGCCAGAGGGAGTCTGCAGCAAAACAATATTTACCAGACAATTTTTACAAAGAATATTATTCCAAACAATATTTTCCAGGCAGAGCCATTGCATACATGAACCCACAGCAGCTGTGACCACATACTTAAGACTTTCACAAGATCAAGCCAGCATGGATGGAGGAGGAAACTCATGAAGACCCATCCTTATCTGAGAAGCTATTGGCAAGTGATCGATTCTGGGAAATCCTCGGGAGTGGATTTCCTCAAAGATGTGGACCCTAAGAGGTTACCCATGCTACAGCAGATGGTCCCACACCCATGGGCATACAGGCACTAAGTGGATTTAATAAGTATTAAGATAGACACATGCACGCACATGGACATACACACATATACACACACAGAGAGAAGCAGAGGAGAGAGAGAGAGAGAGAGAGAGAGAGAGAGAGAGAGAGAGAGAGAGAGAGAGAGAGAGAGACGCCAGCTGATTACCACTTTACAGCCCAACATTACCACCAGGTCCTTGCCTATCACCCCAAGTCCTCTGTGTATGAGCAGACTCTCACCCATCCTTAACTTCCTCCAGCTGTATTGGAAAGGGGCATTTCATACGGCTCTGCCTTCACCCTGTTTTGTTTGTTTGTTTGCCTGTTTTAACTTAATGTATCTTGAAGGTTTCCCCCTAGATCACTAGTCTAGGAAGTTCTGCATTTGGGAATTTACCTATTTGTAGATTAAAATTATCTCTGAAATGTCCTTCTGAACATGTAGGCTTTTTACCATTATTCCCTTAGCAATAGAGTATAGCAACTAGCTTCAGAGCGTTTACATTATAGTATGTGTGTAAACAGCTGAGAGATAACTTCAGGGATACATACAGAAGGGTTACATAGGTAAGATGCAGACGCTTCCCTTATATAGAAGAAACTCAAGTGTGTGGATTTTGATGTCTGTGGAGAAGGGATGGAGGAGGCATTTGAACCCATCCCCCACATTTGTGGCTAGACAAATGTGTTATTACACAAGTAGAAAGCATCCTCATACTGTTTTATTTTTAATTTACAAACAAGCGCATACATATATAGGGTTCCACTGGACGACTCTGACTATATATATACTTTTGTAATAATCACCTTAAGCATTTTTTTATCTTCTCTGGTCAGCTCCATGTCAGCATTTACTTACTTTTACTTTCCATCACAGTACGGCACTGTGGAGTTGGTTTGGTTTTGTTTGCATTTTATAAGGATACAAAGACAACCCATTCAGAAGTGGCCATGAACATCAGAAGACATTTCATCTCCAGCCAAGCTCCCTGACACATCCCATCCTGACCAAGGGGCCTGCTGCTACCCACACCTGTACTTCCCTCCACCACGAGCCACGGTGGCCTCTGGAATGATCACTTTCTACAAATTCAGGGTCCTTTTCACTATGACCAAGCATCTTTCTCAATAGGATCTATTGAGAAAGAACCAACTAAATGTTTGTTAAGTCCTTTTCCAAAGCCAGTTTATAATTAGAAAGCAGAAGTGTCATTCCCTGCTCCAGGTTGCTATGGAAATGACTAAATGCAAATGTCATCTCACAGTGACAGTCGCTGTCAGAAAGGAGGCACGATGCTTGCAAAGGGCCAAAGGTGCCTGTAAGAGGGGAAAGACACAGAGGGCCTGCCTCAGCCATCTGCCTCTTGTGACAGAGAGAATTTTCCAAGAGTTGATTTAGAAAAGTTGGGGTGAACAGAGAGCTTACTTGGGACTCACATGAAACCATCACAGATAAGGAAGGCACCCCCGTGTGGGTGGGGCCAGACCACTGGACTGTGAGCTCAAAGTAAGATGGTGGGGAATGGGGTACTCAAACAGAGTGTCCACAGTGATTATGTAGAATGCTGCCTCAGTGGTCCAGGAAGAGTGTACATTTTTGTCATGAGATCGGGAACCGTGCACAGGGTATGGGAGAGAGTGGAATCAATCTCAGGATTCTGAGGAAGAAGTCCTGAAGGCCTGGGCCATGCTGCTGGCCCCACTTTTAAGGAGCCTATGGGAAGACAAGTGTGGCATGTTAACTGTCCAGTTTGCTTCCCACAACCAGCAATGCAGGCCTAGGATCTATTCCTTCAACAGAGTTATAAATACTCTAAACTATTTCACCTGTGTCTACCCAAGAGCTCAGACTGCAGGGAAATTTAACCATAAAGCAGTCTGGAAACAAAATTAAAGGGAGAACAGTAAGATAGAGGCGTTCTATGCTTTGTCACATGATTACATTTTAAGTTTTAAACATCTGTGTCAAAAAAAAAAAAAAAAAAAAAAGGACATAGATTAGCAATTTTCAATTCTAAACCAACTACCCTTACACACAGCAGACATTTACTATGGGTCTCTACTGCTCCGGCAAGGTGTGCCCATGGACACGCTCACTACATACATACGGATGTCTGAATGGTGCCTATTGGTCGTTAAGGTGAAAACGAACTCTTCAAAACAGTACTGTTTTTCTCATCTCGTTTTCATTTCTAGTAAATAAACATGTGTTTGGTTTATCAAAGATATAATACAAAGCAGCGGCAGATGGTACTAGTTCCCCATTGCCAGCACAATAAATTACCACAAATCCAGTTTCAAAGCAACAATCTGAGCTGAGGACCCGAGCTTGGTCCTTAGAAACTGGTCATGGGGAATGAACGTGTCACCACATCACTGAGGAGGATCCCGGGGGCTTACTGGCCAGCCAGCCTAGCCTAATGGTAAGTTCTGAGCCAGTAACAGATCCTGTCACAGAAAACAAAGCAGATAGCTCCTAAGAAATGACCCAAGGTTGACCTCTAGCCTGCACAGACACACACACAAACACTACAACTCTACGATCTTATAGTTCGGGTCTCACATACTGGTTCACAGTCTGGCCCAGGTCCCTCTGAGCTAGTATCAAGGTATCATCAGAACAGAATAGCCTCAAGAGGGCCACTCCCTCCTCCTCTTTGACAGTCTCTAAGCTACTGCATCCCTTGACTCATGTCCCCTTCTATCTTCACAGCAATGGTGGCCCTCATTTCTTCCTCACAATGGTTCAGGCAGGACCCACCTTGAGAGTCCACAATAATCTACTTGAAAGTCAGCTGGATATCAACTTAATTCCATCTGCAATCTTAACTTCTTCTCATACGGGCACATAACACATTCCAGTTCTGGATTAAGAAGTAAACATGTATGGAGACCATTATTCGGCCTACCACAGAGAGGCATCTCATGAGCTACCCTGTCAAAGTCCTGCATCCATGTGCATCTCATACAGTGGTTCTCAACATATGGACTGCGACCCCTTTGCAGGTAAAAGACCCCTTCACAGAGGTCGCGTAAAGACAATTAGAAAACAGAGACATTTACACCACGATGCATAACAGTAGCAACCCAAGGCTCCAGCTGCAACTGTAGCAGAGGATGGCCTTATCTGACATCAATGGGAGGAGAGGCCATTGGTTCCCTGAAGGCTCCATGTCCCAGGGTAGGGGAATGGCAGGGTGGTGAGGTGAGAGTAGGTGGGAGAGTTGAGGAGCACCTTATAGAAGCAGGGGGAGGAGGGATGGAATGGGGATTTGTGGAGGGGAAACCGAAAAATGGGATAACATTTGAAATGTAAATAAATAAAATATCCAATAAAAAAGTAGCAAGATTACAGATATGAAGTAGCAATGAAAATAATTTTATGGTTGAAGGTCATCACAACATGAGGAACTATATTAAAGGGCCACAACATCAGAAAGGTTTAGAGCCACTGATTTGATAGATGGTTTGGTGGTGACATTTAACATAAACCTGCCCATTCTGCTGCAAGTGATTTTTTCAGACTGGACAGAATTGCTTCATGTAGGGCTTTTTACTCTGGATGTCTGGAAGCCTCTACACCTCTGTGCTAGAAGAGGTCCACCTTCTGATGGAAGAGAGAGAGAGAGAAGGGATGAGTTTTGATATTCTCTGGCTCTTCAAAGGCATCATGAGAAATCCAGTACTTGACAGGGATCTATAAACCCCACAGTTCAATAAATGCACCTACTATGTGCTGATTTGCAAATCACACTCATTAAAAGCCATAACCAGTGTCCTGGCTAATTTTATGTCAACTTGATACAAACAATAGTCATCTGAGAAGAGGGACCCTTAATTGAGAAAATGACTCCAGAAAATTGAGCTGCAAGCAAACAAAGCTGTAGGGTATTTTCTTAATGGGAGAGGGCCCAGCCCATTTCGGGAGGCAACAACCTTGCACTGGTGGTCCTGGGTTCTATGAGAAAGCAGGCTGAGCAAGTCATGGAGGGCAAGCCAGTAAGCAGCTTTCCTTCATGGCCTGCCTTAGCCACTGTTCTACTGCTGTGAAGAAATACCAGAACCACATCAACTCTTATAAAGAAAAGCATTTAACTGGGGCTTACTTACAGTTCTGGAGGCTTAGTCCATTATCATCATGGCCAGGAACATAGTAGCAGGCATGTCAGCATGGAGAAATAGCTAAGGCCTACACCCTGATCCACTGACAAAGAGAGGCTGGCCTGGCATAGGCTTTTGAAACTTCAAAGTCTACTCCCAGTAGCACACTTCCTCCAATAAGACCACACTCCCTAATCCTCTCAAACAGTGCCAGTCCCTGGTGATGAAACATGCAACTATATGAGCCTACGGTGGCTGTTTTTATTCAAACCACTGCAGTCTCTGCACTGGCTCCTGCCTCCAGGTTCCTGCCCCAACTTTCTTCAATGATGGACTACAATGATGTGTAAGCCAAATACCCTCTCCTTTCAACCTCCTTTTGGTCACAGTGTTTCATCATATCAGTAATAATCCTAAGAAAACTAGCATTCTTCACAAAAGGTCTATGAGACCGACAATAGGGAATATCAGACTATCAGTGTCATTTCATAAAACCAGCATGTCAGGGATGTATCTCTGAGCCTGTGTGCTAAGCTGTCGCCTGAATTATTTCTTGATTTTCATGGTAAAATAAACAATGGTACCTAAAAACAAAAGGGAAAGCCCAAACAGCTGCTCTAGAAGAACTGTTCTCACAAGAATCCCGGCTTTCGGAAGATGATGCATTTACAGTAGCCAGGTCTTAAACGGCTGTCAATTCCTAACTTCTTACTTGTGGTTGTCTTTCATCCCAGACAGTTCCAGTGAGGCAAGATAAGGGGATGATGCTAAGAGAATTACTATCCTCTTTCTGTACCAGGACACTCCCAATTCCTTATCAAAGCATTTGTCTGGAATTCTCTTTTCTCCTTGCGTAAGGCAGGGCATCACAGTTATGTTGCTCCAGAGAGGAATGGTCTACGTGTCATCGACCTATGCAGGATATACCACACTACAACAGAAGCACCCAATTTCAGGGATGTGTCTCCAAATACACAGGCCTTGAGGTCCAATAAATCCACCCCTGGGGGGATAAGGGAAGGCTGGCATGCCTCTAGCATGGCCCCGTTGCTCCCTGTGGGCATCCTCGGAACAGGTCTTATTTCCCCCTGTTTACACCAGCCAATTTCTAAGAGGGCTCACCTCAGGCTCTCTGCTGGGGAATCTTGACCATGTTATTAGGAAGAAGCCAGGAAGCCACCATAGGCTCTAATCCCAGGGCAAGTCTGATCTGTTAGAGAATAAAGTGTGTTTTGTGAGAGACTAAGGTGCATCTGTCCCCAGGCTTGGATGTTGAAGTCCTAACCAATGATGGGGGGTGAGAATCCCTGATCCAATAAGCTTCCTGTATCCTTAAAAGAGAAAGGAAGAGACACCAGATCACACACACATACACGCACACACACACACAGACACAGCAGTGTTGGCTGGGAGATTAAGGACACATGAGGAAATCTTTAATCTAGGAAAGCAAAAAATTCATGAAAACTCAACTTTGGTAACCTGATCTTAAATTTCTGGCTTCCAGAACAGTGAGAAAACAACTTTCTGTTGTCTAAGCCACTCTGACTGCATGTTTTGATAGTGAAGCAGACTAATAGACTAATACAGTTAGGTCCAAAGGGTCCCCCACTCCCTCCCCTAAAAGGGCAGGCCTACTGACTCAGTTCAAAATTGAGTCTAGCTCCATCTTAATCTGGACTCGAAAAAAATCTCTGGCAGTTAAACAAAAGCCAGCATTCCTTAGGAATTTTTGAAACCAGTTCCCAGCTACCAAAAGGAGTCACTTC
Source organism: Arvicanthis niloticus (assembly GCF_011762505.2). Classification (NCBI taxonomy): domain Eukaryota; kingdom Metazoa; phylum Chordata; class Mammalia; order Rodentia; family Muridae; genus Arvicanthis; species Arvicanthis niloticus. The sequence goes on along the minus strand of NC_047659.1, from coordinate 26,838,831 downwards.
CCTGACCTCTGGCAGAAGGGACAAATGATCCCACTGACATATACCTGTGGTTGTATATCAAAGCCTGTGCAGGCCTCCAGCTTCCTTCAGTCCCTGTTCACAAGTATTTGTGATACATTTCAAAGTCCCATGCTGCCCCTTCTCACCTCAGATTCTTACTTTCTATAATCTTTGTCCCTGGCTACTCCTGATATTCTCACGTATGTGTGCATGTGCCTGTGTGTGCATGTGTGCATGTGTCTGTCTTTCTGCAGTATTCTCTCTTTTCTTGCTTTTCTTCCTTCTTTCACAGGTAGCCTTAGCCATGGCCAGTCTGCTTTTTTTGCTCTCTGCTCTGGACTCTTCCAGATGCCCCTGACTGTTTTCTTTCTTTCTTATCTACAATCTCCTGTATCATGGAGTGGGAATGTCAGCAGTTTCTTTACTGTGCCCACTCGAGTACTTACACTACCTAAATAGAACTGGGTTTCAATGTTCCCTTATTTTCTACCCTCAGATCTCTCAGAAACTACAAGAAACTATTTTGAAACATAAATATTAAAATAAGATACAGAAAGCACACAATATCTGTAAACAAAATTTTATAGATTCAAGACCAAGCAAAACACACACACGCACACGCACACGCACACGCACACACACACACAATGTCCTGCAAACTCAACTTACCCACTAAGCCATCCTACCTGTCCCTTGTTACATATTCCTTTTAATTCAATTCCAATCCAATTTTAGAATTGAATTGATAAGCATGGTATTGAAATAATTTAACCCACATCAGACAGTTATTCAGGGACAAGTTGGGGGCATTTCTACTTTCCAAATTTTACCCTCATGAATATTTAGTGAACCTAAAGAATATTTTACAATTGAAATAAAAAGAAAACTAAAGAGAGTAAAACAGAGTTAGAGAGAGGGCTCAGTGGTTCAGAGTGCTTTCAGGGACCCAAGTTCTATTCCGGGTACCCACATCAGATGGCTCACAACCACCTGCGACTTTCACACCAGGAGAACCAATGCCCTCTCCTGTCTTCTCTGGGCACCTGAAGACACATGTATGTCCATATGTGCATACCCAGACAGAAGGACACACACATACATGTAAATAAAACAAACAAAACAAAATTTTTAAAAACCAAGCAAAATAAAATATGTGTGATCAGTGATAGTTTCTTTAGCCCTCTCTCTTTCCTTTCCTCTTTCTTTCTTTCTTTCTTTTTTCTCCTCCTAGAAAAAGCAAGCTCAAGCCACTAATCATCCTTTTAAAAAGCATATCAGTTGACCTAAAATTAGCTTTGAATCTCAGGTTCAGTGGCTCAGATTGATTTATTATGGGTATTGTATGTATGTTTATTTGAGATGTAAGATTGGCTGAAATCAGCCCACACTCTTTGGGAATGAAGATAATAAGTGAGGCGCTGTAACAGCACTCAATGGCTCCACTGCCTGCTGATGAGGGGAGCACTGCCTGCTTATGAGGGAAGCACTGGCTGCTTATGAGGGGAGCACTGTCTGCTTATGAGGGGAGCACTGCCTGCTTATGAGGGGAGCACTGCCTGCTTATGAGGGAAGCACGGGGACAGGCATCCAAAAGAGGAAGTTTGTATTCTTTTCTTCTCAAGGCAATTTAGGTAAATTATAGACATTTTTCTTTCAGAGTACAGGACTATCAACAGAATGTTAAGTGTGGCTCATTTATATTAATGTCTTCAATTTAGAGCTTCTTGGTCTCATCTTCCTTTATGAAATCACCTTTCAGTTGAAATTAAAATAATTTTTTTAAGATTAGGATGTTGCAAACCAAGAGAGGGGTGTTTGTGTGTGGTTTCCAGGTTTTAGTAGAAAAGGAAATAATTTCATAGCAATCATCCCCTGTGCTTAATGAATCTGAATACACTCAATTCAAAACAATATGAATGTATTCAGTACAAAAGAGTTTTTATTACTTGCGAAATGAAACCACTTTGCCAAATCTGTTATATTCTTATGTTTCATCTTCAGTGAAACTATTCAGTGTCAGTTTTGCTTGTGTGTGTGTGTGTGTGTGTGTGTGTGTTCCAATGTGCCTGTGTATTTGCTCATCTCTCTTACTAGATAGAGAGTTATTTTGGATCGTGGTTTTAAAGGTGTTAAGTCCATCAACTGGTCCTGGTGGTGGCAGCACATGGCCAAGGGAAAGGATCGGAATACAGTGTGGCTCAGACCTCTTTGAGGGCACACTCCAGTGACCTATGATCTTCTAATTAAGTCCTTCCTCTTAAATGTTTCTACCATCCCCCTAAAAGTGCCACATCGAGAAGTAATCCTTAACACACAAGCTTTTCTAGAGCAGTCTAGAAGCAAACTGCAGCAGTGGAGAAATGGACAATACTGCTTAAGGAGTATTTCCAGGTGGGTCCTGAAACAGGGAAGCACACATGCATCACGTGTGTGCACATGCCCGCAAAATAGAAAAAGAAGAAACCCTGCGTCCCTCAAAATGTGGGGAAGGTAGCTCAGCGGGAAAGCATTTATCTAGAATGAACAAGGTGTGGGGTCCAATCTCTAGTTCTTAACAATAAGAGAAAAGGCCAACAGACATAGTTTGAAGCTACTATTGTAGGGGAGCCACAGCGTACACCGGATCCGAACTGGACAAGTCTCAGCCACAATGCAGCAACCTCCCAGGTACACGGATACCATGAGCAAAACATTACGTGGAATGTGTCTCAGTTACGCACACACTATGGCATGCAATTCTGGGACTGTGGTGATCTATATACAGTCTCCAGTAAAAAGAACAACTTGATCCCTCAGCTACTTGGATTAAATGAGATTTGCTCATCCTTCTGACATTAAGTCAAAGGCATCCAACAGGTGTAAGTCACTTGGGACCAAGGGGAAATTGATGTTCTACATTATACCATCAGCCATAAAATTATAGAAAGCAAATATTAATTGCATCCTTCTTCCTGGGAGGCTGAGGGGCCAAGGGAGGCAGCATTGAAGAAATGTCTTGTGGAAGTTATTTCTAACCCAGGTACAAGCCATAAGAGTAAAACAAGTTGGCCTAGACAAATTTCATTTCCTCAAGGCCACTTGAAGACCTTGCTGTCTGAGTCTCTCACTGCTTCCTCCACACCAGCTTCCCAGGCGTGGCCATTGGCAGCTTCGCTGTCCTTTGAACGTGGAGTTCAAGAAGCTGCCCTTCTTTCCTCCCCTGGAAAATACTTACTCTGACCTTTTTTTCTCTTTATCTCCTTCAGCGCCGTTTAGTTTGGATCTCCATTTACTAAACTTTAAAGTAATGGTTTAACCGAAGTCCTAGCCAATCACCCTTTCAAATGTTTCAGTTCCTTTACTTCAGAAATAGATTTGCTGCCAGATGGGGCAGTCACACATCCCTGAAGGCTGCAGGAATTAGTGGAGCCTTTGTGGAAAACAATAGGCTGATAGTTAACAGGATCAGACTTATGTGCCCCCGCCCCCGAACTGGACCCATGAAATCTGCTTCTGGTTAATAAATTCTGTAGAAATAATTGAGCTAGTGAAAACAGCTCCATGCATAAAGCCGCTCGGCAACTACGATCAAAGTAAGCGCAAGACAAAGAATTCAGTGTCAAAATACACAGACGGTTAGCAAATCGTTATGTTAGCCCAGTGGACATTAAGCAACCACTGAAAAGTAGCATCATGAAGGTATTATACCACATGGAATATGGGCTACTTGTATATCCATGATTGGTAAACATTTTTTTTAACAATAACAAACCAATGGGAGAAGGGAGGATAAAAATATTAAATGGCAAATTTGTGATGATTTTTGTGGCTTCTTTAATTGTGCTGCCTGCATTGCCCTCGTTGTGGTTTTCCACCATTTACAAAGAGGATCGATCAATTCTCCATTGATTCAGATACCAGGGGCCTGGGTGGGGTGGGGAGGGGAGTAGATTTTCAGCACTGAATCAGATTCCTGCAAAGAGCTGTGTAGCCCTTCTTCACCTTCAAGGCAAGCTCTTCCAACAGATGCACAAACAAAGAAAAGGCACCTGAGAGTGAGAAAAGGTTTCCTTGGCTTCACACTATAGTCCAGCTCTGCGTCCCCCACATCCCTAATGGGTGCTTTTATCCCACTAGGCAGAGCGACCTCATTAGAAGTCACCATGCTAATGGAAAATTCATCACCAGGACAAAAGAGCTCATCATTCCTACACCAGAGACCTCGACATCGCAATGACAGAGGGAACAGGGCAGATTCCAATCTGTGATGCTTCTTGCCTGGAAATTGAAAGCAAGTCTCCGGGAGAAGCAAGACCAGGTGCTCCAAGCTTCGGGAGATATACGGGCATGGGCAAGGACCTGGGCCTGGAGTTCCTGCCAAACACTGGCTGCAAGGCTGACGTAGGGCTGACCACAGAGCCAGGAAGCAAGGTAGTAAGGTGGCATTTCCTAGAATCCATGGGATCTAGTCACATGTTGGTATTCTCTTTCATCCGTTAGTCACCAGTCCCCAGAAATCTTGTCCTTAATAGGGGCACTGTTGGGCTGCCGCGCCCAGGACTTCTCAAAAGTGACCCTCAGTCTCCCAGCATTATGGGAGGGAAGGGACCCCGATGATTACAGATTGGAATATAGAAAATCGTTACGGAGAACTGCAAAGTAACTAGAGACAAGTTTACATTTGCAAAGTGGATTCCTCAAGATGAGGGGCAAAGTGTTGGTCCCCTGCTGTCCCCAACGGAGAACCAAGTGTTCAAGGCTTTGCTTCCACTTCTCTGGACAGGTATTTACAAGGTTCATTCTTCCTTTCTGTTGATGGCAGGGCTCACAATGTTTACCTGAGCTGAGTATGTAGTAGGCCCTCAATACACTGGAGAGGAGCTACATCCTGTGAATGTAGAATTGTAACACTACCTAAACGCTAGGGCAGTGTTACCCAAGAGAACTAATGCTAGACCCAGGTGCAGTTTAAAATGTCGTATTAGTCACACCTCCATAAAGCAAAACTGACGTCAAACTCATTCCATCCAAAATATCCCTGCAGTGTGTAATGGCTCTTATCCATGGTAATGATGTCTTTTACTGTGGGTTTGTTGGCTTGGTTGAGGGAAGTGCTGTTTTATTGATACTAACTCTTCGATGTCTGGTATATATTTTGCAACTACCAAACATCCCAACGTCGACGAGCCATATTTCAAGTTGCTCAATAGACCAAATGTGACCAGTGGCTATCAGACTGGGCAGCTCAGACAAGAACAAAACAAAACAAAACAAACAACAAAAAAAAAACACCTCTTTAAAAATGGGAACATTTTTGGGTGATAATTTAACATCAAATTCCACATAATCTACTTGGTACTACTTTAGATTTGGTTTATATAGACTTTGGGGATGGGGGAACAGGTGCACGAAATCATTTGTGTGTGTTAAAGCCAGAGATAATCTCAGAGTATCTTCCTTTGGGGCTCTGTCTCCATCTTATTTTCTGAGACAGTCTTTTAACTGAGCCTAGAGTCACAGGATTCTAGACTACCCAGCCAGAGAGACCAGAGCTCACCTTTCCCTGCCCCCCACCAGGGCTAGAAAGTGACGACCAGGTATCTATTTTCACCTTTGCAGATGTTTTTGGACAAATATCTAGATATTTAATATATAGATCAGAAAAACATATAAAATAAATCTTGAAGGAAGCCTTTGCCAAGAGCCGTGTTTACCATAGAAATTCAGTAAGCGCATGTACAAGTAACTTCTGTTTGTCTAGGACAGAATACACAGAATGTTGCTTCCTACTTGTCTAAACAGGTAACTGGTTTACTGTTTTGTTTAGTACTTTCTAAAGAGCTACACATTTTTCTTTTAAAGCTAATGTTTCTCTCACATATATTATAAACATGAACTTGTTGTATGGTATCATGAATTCAATGGATAGCGATGGCATTAGCAACAGCAATCCAAGAATACCACACTCCCCTTTAAAAGTCAGCCCCACCTTTACTTCACCTGTCCACTGGGTTTGTCCCCCAGGCATCCCATGACACACACAGTATGTGTCATGGCCTAGGTAGGACCATCCCAACACAGGCACAAAACTCAAGGTCAAGTGACGAGGATTAAACCCTCCTTTTCTCACCCCACCACCCTACTCCCCTGATGTCCAAGCCTGCAGGAACTTGAGACAACTCAGCTGGGCCTGGAATTTGTGAGTTCTGACTGCCACTTAACAAGGAGAAAGAAAAAAAAAAAAAAAAAGCTAGACCCTGCAAAGGTCAGTTTACCTCAGTTTATCACAGAAGTCAAAGACAAGAAACAAAGTACTGATTCAGAACCTTAGCTCTTCAGATGAAATCTAAGAGAGGCCTAGACACCGGCCAATCAGATGGGCATCTGTCCCTCTCTTTGCAGTAGATGGCAGCTATAGGAGAAATAAAGCCCCTCCCCCGGCGAATCTACCAAGTTTCTGATGTCAGAGGCAGCAGTTTTCTGCCCCAGTTCCTAGGTGGGAATCAATAACCTCTGAGAAGCAAGGTTCCAGACAGGCTTTGAGGAAAACTACAGAACACCCTCCCCAGAGATTTAAGCAGACAGCTCTGGGCTTCTCCAGAGGTGAAGGGCAAGAAAAGAACTGGAGGGAGGCCAGTATGGAACCTGGGACAGGTCCCTGAGGCTTGTCAGTCCAGTGCTATGGAACCAAGATCTTCATAGAAAATGCTTCTAAAATAATATTATTGGTCTGCAGCTCCTCAGAACCTATCCTGCAAAGTGTCAAAACATAAAGTATCTGAATTTGTTTTTCTCCATTTTTCTTGTCTTTTAATGAAAAAAAAAAAGACGGAAACTACTGAACTATTTTCTTTATGTGCTGCACCAAATTTTGTTCTCAAATAACCACTTCACCCCCTGAAAATGTGTTTCCCCAATATCCAATTCACACCAAGGATGAAAAGATAAGATGAAAATCTCCCAAACACACCAGAAAGAACCTCTTCAAATCGCTGATCAAACCAGGCTGAGCATCGTGGTTGGAAGACAAACGGCATGCATTTGCCTGTCCCTGGCGATTCCGCAAGCTGACTCAAACCAGGGAGTGTGCAGCAAGCAGCAAGGCACAGTCACAGAGTGTGGAGCTTTTTCAGGTGCCTTGTGAAAAGGAAGCACCACCCTTGCTTGATCAGAAAGGATAATGTTGGCAGAGCTAGTTCTGGAACCTTGACGAGCCCTCATCGCTGGGTGCCTGTTCCTACCTCCACAAGGGCTGGATCCCAGTCGAACCCCTACTTGTTTCAAGGTGAGCATGGCAAGAACATTTCTCTCTCCCCAGTGGACTCAACAGTACCTGCCAATCCAATCCAAGCTCACTTTCAGAAGAATTTATGAGCCAATGGGTGCTTGTCAGTGGGGAATCACTAGTAGTATTTTAGTTACTGTGGTGTTTTGAGTTACATTAACGGGTCCTGACTTTTTAGAGATTTGTACTAAAGTTTGGGGATCAGTTTACATGAAACTCAAGATTTCTATACTAAAGGAATTTAGAGAATATGGGAAAGGTTAGGAGAGGCTGTGAGGGTGGGGGAATTGGCTATTTGGTGACGATGGTTAAGCCTGGTCCTGGAGCACCTAGGAGTGTACCTGTTCATTCCTTCCTCTCTGATGTACATTTGAATTGTTACTGTTTTTTTTTTTTTTTTTTTTTTTATATATATATATATATTAGCTAGTGACCAAGGAAAAAAGAAACTAAGGTCCTCTTCCTAAGGCCTTTCTGAGAAGAGTATTTAATCCCTACTCAGTGCCCCACTTCCCAGAGCTATCACAGAGTATCCAATGTCAGCACAAGAAGGCTAGGTACAACCATCCTATTTGTCTTTAAGACTACAATCTCTGTCTACCTCAAGAGAAAGATTTAGCTTTTGATCACCTGGAAGAAACAGCATCTTCTGGGATATTGAAAATGAGGAGAGGCCTGCTACAAACCCCAGTGGTTCACACTGAAAATCTGAAGACAGTGCCGCACTCTGGATCTAGGGGTTAACAGTGCATGACGAAGACATGCTCTGGTAAAAATTTAATTTAGCACAGACAGGACTGCCTGATGAGACAAACTGGCAGCAATTCCACAGGACAAGCAGGGAAGTGAGACTATAAGACACAGGACAAGATTCTCCATCCCCGAGCTGCTCCTTCCACAGACTGAGGATGCACTAGAGTCAGAGCTAACCAGTGCCACAATCTCAACTCTAGAAATATACTTTACCAAAATAACTGGGCAGATGAATAACATCCATTTATAATGGGTGGAAATGGAGAAAACCCCTCAGTTCAAAGCAGTTAATTGATTAGAAAACACTGAAATCATACACAGTCTTCAAAATGCAAATGTCTGAAGCATGCCACTTAGTAAGCTGGATTCCAGAATACACACTATAAAACAGAATCTGTTTTAAAATCAAATATACAGGAAGAAGAGGCATTCACAGGGAAATGTTAACTGGTATTTCCTGCTCAGTGACAACGAGCTATTTTTGCTGCCTTCATGATTTTCATGATCTGACATTTTTCAGTGAGCATATATTTTAAAAGCACCCTTGAAAACTATTAAAAACTAATTTTTTTTCTTTCTGTAATAGAATCTCACTATGCAGCCCAGGCTGGAGAAGATGTTCCTGCCTCAGCCTCATAGGTTCTTGGATTGCAAGTGGGTCCCCACCACACCCAGGTCAGAGAAAAGCTATTCATATTGTTACGATGATAATAACAAAACCATGGCTGTAGCTAAGGCAGGAGAGACGTGTTTCCAAAACCAGAGAAGTCAGGATTGTGTCCCAAGAAAATAAGCACAGGCTCAGGTTGGCAAGAGGGGCTCCTTTGCACGGACATCTTGCTGAACATCTCTGTTCCTGGCACCATTCCCAGTCTTGAGAACAGAATGAAAAAGCATGCTTTCCTGGCATTCGTATGGTTTTCAGCCCAATGGGAGAAAAGTAGGTATTGCGCCTGACTGGGAAAATATAGGGAAAGGGCTAACCCTACCTTACTGACAGGAATAGGAAAGGAGGGCTGGTCAGAGTACCCAAGGAAGCGCTGAAGGAGCAGAAGCAAAGGGGATTAGATGCTTGCAGGGAAGCTATGGAGGCAGTCTCTGGAGCATGAAGGTGTAAGAAGCTGGAAGTAGGGGATGGGGAGGGGGTCACTGAGACAGGACACAACACAGCTGGAACATGAATTGGAAGGAGGTTTTCAATCTGTGGGTCATAGCCCCCAGAGTCCATGGGAAAACAAAGACATTCACATCACAATTCATAACAGTAGCAAAATTAGAGTTATGAATAGCAATGAAAACAATGTTATGGTTGGGGGTCACCACTGTATTAAAGGGCCATAGCATTTGGAAGATTGAGAGCCACTGGAGGAAGGGGAGAGGCTGGGCCAGTGAGATAACTCACAGAAGCATCTGGGTCCCTCCTGCAGACACCAAGAAGCTCTGAAAAACCTGTGGTTTCCCAAGGTGAGTGAGTCCCATGGGAGTACAGAGAAGCAGCCACTAGTTGTCCCATATAGGAAATGATTTCTGAATGCTTGTTCAATACCAGCCTCTGAGTCTGTGGATTAAGTACCTCACACCATGCTACTCCCAAAGAGAACTGCTGCCATCGCTGTCTTCCAACTGAGGAAGCCGGAACTCAGTAGAGGCTAGCCAATTTCCACGCTAAGAGATGGCAGATCTGGGCGTCCCTCCCAGGCTGACCACATATGTTTGGGGCTCGAGACACTAGAATGGATTTCATCTGTTCGCTCCCAGTCTCTCCGTATTTACAAATGATCACAAACGTGTGTAACAATTTCTACTAAAAGAAATTTAGTTGATGTGCAATAAATGGATAAGAAGTGTACTTTCTCAGCCACAAAAATAAGATTTTTTTTTAATTGTTTGAAAAAGAAAGAAATAAGATGGAATTGGACCCATCTGGGAAACTTTTTTTTTTTTTTTTTTTACCTCAAGAGAAACCATTTGGAAGCAGGCCCTCCCTTTTTCTTTTCTTTTCTTTTCTTTCTTTCTTTCTTTCTTTTTTTTTTTTTAATAAGACACAGGTGAAACATGAGGCAAGGATCACGGGGAAGCATAGGGGAGTGTTAGACTTTAAACAGGGAGGATGGAGAGTGGAAAACATTATTCTTAACATGCAGAGTTGGGCCATATGAGTGCAGGTAGACAGAGGAATCTCTCCTTTAAATATCGTGATTCCCACGTTATTTAAAGAAACGCAGATATCAGCATTATGCAGACTCGCTGCCAAGCTGGGAGAAAGAACAACTTCAGTCAGAATACATTTACAAAGTGTCTATGCAAACTACAGTAAAGCAGACAAAATCACTTCAACAAATAAGTAGACAAATACATAAATACACAAACAAGCAACCTCTGCCCAAGGAACTTACAATGCGGCAGGGGAAGACACACAGACATGCTGTGTTGGGAATGACCGCCTCAAATAAAGAAGCAGCTACTAGAGCCTGTAACTACATGGAGCATGAGTTTCCTCCACAAATAAGATGAAGAGTGGCTACTCAAGCAGAAGAAGGGGGTGAACGGACGTCTAAGATGCAAGAAGGGTGTTCAGAGGAGAGCCAAATACCGCAAGAACCTGCAGGAACAAATCTAACTCTGGAAAGGAGGGAATTTATACAGGGGATAGGAAACCTGGGAGATAATTAACACTGGGCATTTTCTTTGTGCCACATGATGACCAGTTCGGTTTAGCCTATTACCCTTTTAGACAATTCTCTCTACTAGTTAGGGTATTTGTCTTCATTAGGGTTTCTATTGCTGTAACCAAGGCAACTCTTATAAAGTGTTAAATGTTGTCGCATTTAATTGGGACTGGCTTATAGTTTTAGAGGTTCAGTCCATTATCATCACAATAGGAAGCATGGTGGCATGACAAGAAGCTGAGAGTTCTACATCTTGATCCACAGGCATTGGAAGGAGACCATATGTGATACTGGACATGGCTTGAGCATAGGAGATCTCAAAGCCACCCCCACAATGACACACTTCCTCCAACAAGGCCACACCTCCTTATAGGCCAAGCATTCAAACACTTGAGTCTATGAGAGCTGAACCTATTCAAACCATGACAGTGTCCGTACTCAATTTTGCCCGACTTTGCAGCTGTCTCTACTTAGCTTTATATTATGAAGCACCAACTGTATTCCTCCCTGGGAATAGTGAGTCCCACTGCAAAGTGTGTGCCAGCTTATAACTACTCCCCTGAGTTTGTGCACTCTGATCTTACATGGCATTTTTATAGAAAATTACTAATCTACTTTCAGGAACTAAAAACATCTCTGAATTTAGAGCACAGGAGATGAAGGGCTGATACATTGAGACGCTACTAGTTTAGCATGCACTTAAAGTGACTGACTAAGCTATTTAAAACTTTGGCTTATAATGTTACCACTTTTAGACAGGAATGCAAAATGGTCCAACCTCTTTGAAAAAGACTTTGGCAGTTTCTTACAGAATTAAACATATAGTTACCAAACGATACAGCAATCCCACTTCTGGGCATTCAACCAAGAGAAACAAAAATGTATGCTCACACAAAATCTATATGCAAAAGCCTATAGTGGTTTTCTTCATAATCACACCAACTGGAAACAATCCAAATGCCCTTCAAAAGACAAATGAAATAAGCACCATGGTTCGTCCATATACACAATAAAAAGTTATTATGCAAAATAGTGACAAACCTATGTATATATAGATATATATACAACAGAAGCAAACCACAAAGAGTTGCTAAGTGAAAAAAAACCCAAATTCAAAAAGATATTTAACATTTTATGACAACCTGGCAAAAGCAAAATTACAGAGAGGAAAACCAATGAGTGACAGAAGGGTGAATAGTCTGTGTGTGTGTGTGTTGTTGCTGTTGTTTTGATGAAAATACTTTATACCCTAGTAAGGTTTATATAGTAGGCAGATTAATATTCCTCAAAGATGCCCACACTCCCTAACCCCAATATAAGTTAATGTTATATGATAAACGGGACTTTGTACATAGAATTAAGCTTGCTAACTGTCTTAGTCATGGATTGTATTCATGCACAAAACATCATGACCAAGAAGCAAGTTGGGGATAAAAAGGTTTATTCAGCTTACACTGCCACATTGCTGTTATCACCAAAGGAAGTCAAGACAGGAACTCACAGGGCAGGAATCTGGAGGCAGGAGCTGATGCTGAGGTCATGGAGGGGTGCTGCTTACAAGCTTGCTACCCCTGGCTTGCTCAGGTTGCTTTCTTATAGAACCCAGGATCATCAGCCCAGGGATGGCACCACCCACAATGGGCCCTCCCATCCTTGATCACTAATTGAGAAAATACCTTACAGCTGCATCTCATGAAGGCATTTTCTCATGGGAGGCCCCTTTCTCTGTGTTAACTCCAGCTTCTGTCAAGTTGACACAAAACCAGCCAGTACACTAATCATCTGACAACATGATAAGAAAATCTTAGATGATCATGGCGTGGGTCTACAAACCACTGACTTCTCCCACCAATTTTGAGTGAGCAAAGCTAAAGCTTCTGCCTGGACCCTCCAGCCAGAGCACTGCCCCACCGGCAGTCAGGCTTGGATTCTTAGAGACTCAAAATGGAGAAAACACCCAACCTACTGGGTTTCTGACTTGTGTAAACCGACAAAATATCTGGGTTATGCTAAGCCTCTAAAGTCACAGCAACTTACTACTAAACCTAACGGAAGTGACATCAAACACTGTTTTCAGTCAAAACAATATTCTTAACAAAGTTCTAGTGCTGAATAGTTTTTCAATTCCTAGTTTAAAAGATCAATAAATAGAGTAGACCAAAAGAAAAATTCTCAAGTACTGTCCCATCTCTTCACACCTTAATCTCCAGGCTCTGTCAGGTACCTTCCCTTTCTGGCCATCAACTGTGGAAAGCTAATGCAAGCTCCTAGTTCCCAAGGTCTCTTTCCTCACCCGTGGCCTGTTCTGGGTTTGTGACTGACTCCAAGACTCTCAGAGATGACACTGTCTCAGGGAGAAGCAGCCAGGTGTAGCAAGGCCTACATTCTCAGGGCTGCAAACAGAAATACCCGGGAAGAAACTAAGGTGGAAAAGGCCGTACTAAAGAACCAGTAGAAACTGGCCAACCCAGAGATCTCCCATCAGTACAGGGGCTTCATAACCGAGAGGCAGAGCCCCCAGTAATGAATGAGTCACCAGGATTTCAGCAGATAATGAAGGTGTCCTCTGAGAAATCCTCTAAAGCCAGTAATTTTCTCTGAAGAATTAATGTGATACAAGAAAAAGGACCTTTTCTAGTCATAAGCCGTCCCCTCCCACTCTGGCTCAGCACCAGAGCCAGTTGCTCTCCTAATTTTCAACAAGCTGAACACAGTATTTTTCCTCCAGTTTTTTATAGCCCTTTAAGTATAATGAATGTTCTTAGAGCATTTGTTTGCTTTAACTATTTCCCACATCCTGTTTGTAAAATTAAGTCAGTGAGGTAAGTTACTATAACGAAGTAGAGACTGGAAGGATAGTTGAGTCAGGAAAGTGCCTACTACACAAGCATTAAGATCTAACTTAAACCCCCTGGTACCCACATAAGCAGGCAGGTGTAACGGCAGGCACTTGTCTCTGTGGTCAGCCTGTCCTGCCAGATGGGCAAACTCCAGGTTCCCTGAGAGACCCTGCCTCAAAAAATAAGATGGGAAACAACTGAGGAAGACACCTCTGGCGGTGTGTGTGTGTGTGTGTGTGTGTGTGTGTGTGTGTGTAATATAATAAAAAATATATTAAAGGTTCCCAGGCTAACAGAGATCAATAAACACTGCAATACGATCTATGGATAAGGCCCTAGAGTAAAACCTAGATAGTCCTCATCTCTACAGTAGCTTAACAATATCACTACATATGTAATCGAACTAAGAATAATATAAGAGAAAACATGTGAGGTCATATACAAAACAAACATATCTGCAATGGTTTGGATAAGAAATGTCTCCTATACCCTCACATATTCACATTTGAATATTTGGTCTCTGGGTGGAAGGGATATTTAGAGAGATTATGGAACTTTTAGGAGGTGTGGCCTTGCTGGACAAAGTAGTCACTGGGGACTGGCTTTGAGAGCCAGTTAAAGCCTCACTCTCACTTCTGGTTTGCTCTCTCTGCCTGAGTTTGTGTTTGAGGAGGTGCTAGCTCAGCTTCTTGCTCTAGCTGTCTGCTCTCACGTCTCCCCTGCCATTATGGACTCTCCCTCTGGAACCAGGGGCCCAAATCAACTCTTAGGGAAAGTTTTTAGCCATGGCATTCTATTACAGCAACAGGAAAGCAATGACTACAATACCATTCGTTTCAAGTAAAGAGACAGGGTTTGTGGATGGGAAAGTCAGGGCAGAGGAACAGTGGAGGAGGAAGGATTTACATGAAAGCTCCGAACAGAACACACGGATGGTAAAGAGACTCTTCCAAGACTGTACATTTCCTTAAAGGGAAACCTAGAAATTCCACCTGACAATCTTTCTCTCTTGATGTACAACTCAATAAGAACTAAACAGGACTTTAAAGGGGAAGGAAAAAAAAAAAAAAAAAAAAAAAAAAAAGCAAACTCTACTTCAAAACTAAGAACTTCCAGGTTTCTGACCTGAACAGGGAACTCCACCAATGTCCTCCTTGTGTCTGCTGAGACTGAGAGTGAGATTTCTAGGAGATTCTCAGTTCCACATTCTTTGGACATCCTTACCATGTACCCACTGAGATCAATTCTACCCAAAATTGAGCCACGCATGCTGCTGTCAACTTGGGGGCATTCCACATGCTGACAGGCTATATTTACATCTGCATAGATAATTAGTAAGGGGAAGGGTCCTAAGGCCATGCCAACACAAATCTTCACACTTATTATTTCAGAGTGGTCTGGTTTATGTATTCATCAAACAAAAGATATACACAGCAAGGTTCATAGCAGCACCCTCCAGAATAGCCCCAAATGGATGCAAGCCAACTATCTCTCAAAAGATACTCACTGGGCTTGGTGGCTCACACCTGTACGCCCAGTATTGTGAAGGCTAAAGCAGAAGGATCATGAGGTCAAAGCCAGCCTGGACTACAAAGCTAGACCCTCTTCAAAAATATCTAAGAAATAAGTAAATTTAGGCATATTCATATGGTGAAATACCACTACAAACAAGACCAATTTGACAAGCATAATGTTAAAATGCTGTTGACAGAAACACAACAGACAACCTACTGTAGGGTTTAACACTGAGAAAAACAAGCAAAACTAATGTGTGATATCAGAAATCAGAATGTTGTTACTCTGGGGTGTTGGGGTCTGATGGTTACACTGGAGAAATCTGTAAGATTCCGAAAATGCCTGTTTCTTTGAAAAGCCATCGGGATAATTGTTAATGCTTTTCTATATGATGCTTTATTTCAGTAAATTAAAGTAATAGGATGAGCAAAAAAAACACCTTACAATTTAAGTGCGATACATATATTCCCACCCATAACGTTTTGTTAAAATGTTTGTGTCTGCTTGTTTTAACTTAGTATTATTTGTGTACACATAGACTGGAAAAAAGCATATACACATAGTAAGAGTACTAAAGTTAAGAATCTCTTCTTTACAACAGTGGATTTATTACTCTACTTCACTGGTCCTCGAAGAAGAGGGGAAAGGTGGGGGAGAAGACAGAGGACAGAGAGTGAAGAAGAGCTAGGTATGAGAAGGACTTCAGACCCTTTAAAACACCAGGAGAGAAAACAAACAAACAAACAAAATAAAACAAAACACAAGGTCACCAGAACATTTTCAGACACTGAGCAATTTTTCCTTTAAAAATTGTTACAAGCCAAGAGGGAGGGACTAGAAGTCCCTAGCAACTGCCACTCTGCTTGAACCACACCTCAGTGAGGAAAGAGCAGATCAGACAAAGATGGGATCTCAGGCTAGGAGTTGTGACCCTAGCTCCAGTCGGCCATGGATATATCACTAACCCGTATATGCCATTAAGTATAGAATTACTTCATCAATCATTGTAGCATACATCTTTTCTGCAAGTTAACCCTAAGCAAAGGAAAGGAAATCCCTCTCCCTCCCCATAGGTCAGATATCAAAGTGGCTGCCCATCCACAGAGTATTCAGAGGCATGCCTTTTCCTATAACTGAAAACCCAGAGGAAAGAGATCATACTCTGCAGGGGGTGGGAGGAGGCGCCTTCTTAAGCAAAATACAAGATGAAGCCCCCAGGCCAAGACTTAGCCTCTAATGCACGATGGTGGAAAACACAAGCCTAGCAGTGAGAAGCACCTGCTGGTCCAAGACCTTTGCAGTGACTGCAGCAGATAACCTTGCCAAAGATGCTGGGGACAGACTGAGTGAAGAACCGCAGGGCTCACGATTGAAAAGGGCTAGGTGTTCTCTAGCTATACACTCAGAAAGCTGTCACCTGTCAATCACTTGACCTAAATACAACAGTCACTGGGGGAATGGGGGGAGGGGGTAGTCCGAGCATGCTCAGTGATGGAGATGACATCACTTAATCAATGCTGGAGCCGGGAAGGCTGCATCAGCAGCCTGGAGCGGGATGCCAGGAACGTATCAGTGGGGACGTAGAGGCTCACATTAACTCAATCTCTCTCCACGCGGCTCGTATACAAAGAGGGCACCATGGGCCACACACTCTAGGGAGAGCAGGCTAAGAAAGGGGGCGCGGACAAGACTAGTTTATTTCCTTTGGTGCATTCCCTTAAGAACTATAAGGGAGTATTCCCTCCCCTTTCCGGCAGCCAGACTGCAGAGAGGGAGCTAAGTTGGAGGAAGCGATGTGGGAGGGAAGGTGGGGAAAGGTGATCAAACGGAGACCCTGGATTTGCTTAAGTAACTTCTGCTCTTGACACAGAAGGGTTATTTGGGAACTCCCTCTCTTAGCGGAGTTAGAATCTTCTCTCCATCTAGAACGAAGCATATGAGGCTATCTGCAGACACTAGGGAGAAAGGATCTGGTTGGGGGAAGGAGGGAGTCCAGCAGAGAAAGCACAAATCCAGGACAACTGGGGTGATAGGAAGCAGGAAACATGAGAGACCGCCCAGAGACGCCAAGAGCACCCCTCACCTTCCACAAGGGAGCAAGGTGAAACCGCCTATGCGAGGCCCAGGAGATTTTGTTTTTCTTGCGCCTTTCCTCCCTACCTTTTAAACTAAAGTCTTGAGACAAATCGAACCCTGGAATGCCTGGGTGCATCTGCGGGTTGTAGAGCATACACTTTGACCAAGGCCTGGGCATCCCTACTTGCTGGCAAGCCGAAACACTGCTCACGCGGCGGCGAGAGTGGGAACAATAGGCCCACCCGTGCCCCCACCCGCGAACAATGGCGGACCTCGCACTCCCCCGCCACCCCGAGCCACCACCACCGCCGAGAGGGAGTCACCGGCCAAGGGCTTTCTCAGGGTCTACCCGCGAGCCCAGCCCCGAGGTAGCGTCCGGAAGATCTCCACTCAGGCTACGGTGCAAAGCCGGAGGAGGGGCAAGACACCAAGGCCACTTACCCCGATCACCACCGTCTCCTCGCCTTTGAATTTGGGGATGAATTTGTCCCCGCGGAGGATCTCCGCTTCGTTGAGGGGCCGGAACCGGCACATCACTTTGATGCTGCATTCTGCTGGATCCGCCATCTCGGGCAGCGGCAGGAGGGAGCACGGGGATGGGGTGGGGGGCACGGCTGGCCAGCGCCACCGGGGAGGCCGCGAACCAACCGCTGCCCGCTGCTAGGCCGCCTCCCGAAGCTTCTCAGCAGGTCATCGCAAGCCTGAGCTGGATGCCGGGCAGCGCCGCCGGGAAGGAGAACAGGGCCGCCCTGCTGCTGACCTCCAGCCCGGTCCTGCGCCCCTGGCCCACCTGCCCGCAACCACGCGGCGAGCGGACTAGGCGATGCTCAGGGAGCAATCCCCGCCCGGCTCAGACCTCCCGGGCTCCGGCGCGCTCAGCCATCCTGCATCAGCACCACAGCGCTCCGGCACCTCCAGCCCCGCCCCTCTGCCCCGCCTCGGCACGGTGACGTCACTGCAGAGATCCGCCTCACTCTGGGTGTGAGCGCGGCGCTTCCCGGGACTTGTAGTCAGTCACTCTACCTGCAGGTGAGAGGAGGGCAAGGCTTGGATTAGCTTGTGAGTTCCTCCAGGAACTACAAGACTGCAAGACTGATAGGGCTCCACAAGCCAAGAACAGAATGGGAGTGAGAGTTAATATTCCCAGTTAAACTCTCTTAAAAAACAAACAAACAAACAAACAAACAAACAAAAAACAGGTCACATCTTTTCCTGGAAAAAAAAAACTTATCAACAGTATACAACTAAAGAGCCACAGAGTGTTTCCCTGTGTTGTAGAGTTTTATCAAGAGTTCTAAGGAAAGCAGGGGAAAAAATGAGATTTGCATGGAAGCCAGTTATAACGGCAATGCTTCAACATAGGTCATTCTTAACAGTTCATATCTGATCAAAATCAAGGATTTTATGACCGCAAAACTAAGTCAGAAAACACATTCACACACCCACGTATTTAGCATGCTACTTCAGAGTGTGAGGATTGAAGCTGGTTTTCTTTTCCTTTTTTTCCTCTCTCTCTCTCTCTCTCTCTCTCTCTCTCTCTCTCTCTCTCTCTCTCTCTCTCTTTTGTCCTGTGTCAGGAACATCTCAGCATCATCGAGTGGCAGTGCATGCTTGAATCCCAGCATTCAGAAGGCAACTTGGGACAAAAAACAAACGAACGAACAACAACAACAAAAAAGGGAAAAAGAAAACAGGACCTCTCAGTTACAACTAATCACAGATCAATTTCTAACTATGTTTGGAATCCTGCAGAAATGAACAGAATGTATAGAAGACAAGTCCAGGTTCTCAGAGTCACAGTTCCCTCTACCTACTGAGGCTCCCTCCTCTCCGATAATGTTTACAGTCTAACAGACACCAAACTTCTTGTGACTTCTCCAATTGCACTTGTCCTGCTTTGTTTCTGATACTTGCTCCGGGGCCATTTGCTCTGCCAAACTGGCCCATTCCCATCCATCAGTAAGTAAGCATCTTGGAGGCCCTGCGAAAGTTGATATGGAACACGGCCAAAGCCGCTGAAACAAATGCAGAACTTAGCAGAATACAACTTGTCTTGCTAATTTATTTAAGAAGCTACTCAACAGCCACGCCAGAGAACTGGCCGACACTGGAACTGCCTTAGGGACCACGGTCTCTGTACTGACCTTGTTCTTACTCAAAATCCATCCCCACCTATCAATGCCAACAGCTTGTGGATGTCACTCTCCAGTTTAGATAAGGATAGATGGGTGGGTCTATGAATGGCCTGGGATTAGCCTAGCATCTACCTCTAGCACAGTAACCTAGAGTCAAAGACTTTGTAACTCTATGAAGGAACCTCGTGGTATGAAGGTTCTTGAAAGAAACCTGGTGCATTCCCACCTCCCACGAGAATGCATTGGCCAATAGCTGGTGTCCATTGGACTTTGTCAACACTAAATGTTCAACCCCAGGACTCTTTCTTCAGAAGATTTTCCCTGATGGCCTGCAGCTGGTTGTCCTTACTTACTGCCCAAGCATCCTCTGTATCACTACATCTAAACGGTGAATTCCTCATGGCCTTTGCTCCACTCGAATTCGGAGTGCAGAGTAGGAAGCACGCTGATGGGGAACTCAGCCGAACATGAGTCCTTCCTCTGCCCCTGTGGCAAGAGATTTACCTTCCTTCAGACTCTGTTCCCTATTCTACGGCATTAGAATACCAATATTGCCTCACAGGTTTTCTTTTTTTTTTTTTTTTTTAACAAATTAACAGCAATATTACTTGTAGTGTGTTTAGTATGGTAAAGCATCTTAGGTAGTGTTGTTCTTACTGAGTACTAAATAAATGATTGTAAATAACAACTTCTTTAATTTTAGAAATGTATCTACTGCACACATCTAGTTGTACCCAGGAATACAAGTTTCCTGCCTACCTGAGAAGACAGAGCCACTGAAGTGAACATTCTAAACCATTGCCGGCAATAGCAATTTGATTGTTCTCTCCTTGGCTCAGCTAATCTAGAGGGGAAGAAATCTCTGGTGCTGCTTTCTCACCTATGTCTCACTAAGCAAGTCTCAGGCTCTGGCTCATGGACCACTTGTTCTTTGGGAAATCTGTGTCAAAATTTGGTTGAGAGATAGTGAGGTGTTTAAGAGGTGATTCATTCATTAGAAGGGTTCATAACTTTTTCACGGGTAGTAAGCCCTTGCTCCCATGATACTAGATTAGTTACCATGAGAATGTTTATTACTAACCACTTTCAACGTCCTCTGCTCTCCTTCTGGTTCTCTCTTTCATTCCCTGTGTGATCGTACCCACAGATGCTTCTTTTGGTTGTCCACCAGGTATGAAGCAACAAACTGTCCTCACCAGAAGCCAGAGACAAGCAATCCCAGATTTATGAGATCATTCAAACTAAGTTTTATCAGACACCCAACCTCAGATTGTTACAGCAACAGAAACAAAACTAAAACTCTGTATACCAGTGATGCCAACCTTACTAGTTTCTTTGCACTCCATAGAGGATGCACAGAACTCTACGTACACTCAGAGTGTCCGAGCTATGAATAACTCAGGATACACAGAGATCCAGTCATGTGCCGATGGGCTCCCTCTTTACTCATTAATTCATCTATTCAACCATCTCTTAACCAAGCAAATAATATTAGTTGTCAGTTCCCAATTGCTAAGACTTATAAAGTGAACTTTTACCAAGGAGGTTATTAGATGAATCCCATTTAAGAGGTCACGAGAAACAGAAAATAAAATGTTCAATGTGTCTGAGAAAATGGACCAAGTAGGATTTAAGAAAAAAAAATGAAAGTCTTCAGAATAATGAGAAAATTTAATAAGCTTAAATACGTGAAAAATGTAAACTTTGGAGCCTGGCGAGATGGCTCAGTGGGTAAAGACCAGCTGTCACCTTAATAACAAGAATGCAACCCCTTTCACTCACTCACTCACACTGGTAGAAGGAGAGAACTGACTTCTGAGAGTCATTCTTAGACCTCCACAGGAGCACCATAGCTGACACACACACACACACCATGCATAGATAAAATAAAGACATTAAACATAACTTACAACCTTTATGAAGTAAAGAATGATAACAACAACAACAAAAACAATGTGCAGAACAAAAGAATTTGTAAATGATATACATGATACAGGTTATTATATATACAGAATATATAAAAAGAACTCCCGCAACTCACAACCAAAACCAAATAAGTTTAATTAAAAAAAAAAAAAGTTGCCAAAGGAATTGAATAGACTTTCTCTGAAAAAGTACAAAGGACCAATAGGCACATGAAAAGACAATCGTCATACAGCATCATGGAGGAGCAAATTAAAAGCTCTAAGAGTCATCACTTAAAGCAGATTAGGATGATTATGTCAAAGGAGAGAGAAAGAGAGAGGAGAGACAGGGAGACAGGGAGGAGGAGGGAGAAAGAAAACATTCACAATGTGAAGAGATTGAATCTCCTGGGCACAGTTTTTGGTAAAAATGGTAGAACTATTGTGAAGAACAGCATCAACCCCTCAAAAATATCAAAAAGCATAGAATTATCACGCAGCCCAGGAATTCTATTTCTAAGTGCATGCTCCCCAATCAGCTCACAGTCAGGAGTTTGTACATTATTGCTCATAGCAGCATTATTCACCAAAAGATGGAAGCAATCCAGTGTTCCTCACGGGTAAACGTATAAACATATAATAAAGCAAGGGACTCTTGACACATGCTACATCATGAATAAGCCTTGGCGAGTCTATGTTAAGTAAGATGAGTCAATGACAGGAGAAAACAGACCGCTCGTGGTTCCCGGATCCCTCACTGAAGATACCAGAAGGGAGCTGAAATTTCGTATAGAAAATGGCATAGTTTTCAAATACCATTTATAGGCATCTTTCTGTGTACTTTAAGTCATCTCTAGGTTACTTCATTTTTAACTTTTTATTGGTTCCTTACAAATTTTACACCATGCACCCCAATCTCACTCATCTCCTCACCCCCTCATTCCCACCATCTCTCCTTGAAATCTCCCCTCAAAAAGGAAACAAATTCATTGTGGAAGCTGTAGTGTACCAGCGTGTCTCACAATACACCCTTGGATCCACACTTCTTTGCTTATTATAAATGTTCTTTGAAATGAGTCATTGGCCTGGTTCTAGGTTTTTGTTGCCTTGTCTCATGGAAATTCTGCAGCTATGGATTTGTAGGACCAGACCCTGCACTCCAGCAGTTCATAGATGGAGTACATATTAGAGTGGACGAACTCAGAGCCCTGTATCTGGACCTAGGAAGCATCTGAACTGGTCGGTCAGCTTGCCAGCTCTCCCACCTACCACCAAGGTGAGCTCTCCAGCATAGCCCCTGCTAGCTTATTCAGTGCTGCAGCCAGCAAGGAGCAGAGAAAGCTATCCTCCTCCTCTCATGCCCTCAGGGCTGGATCACCCTCACCAGCAGGGCCAGCTCTATTTTGCCCAGGCTAGGTGCATTGGGAAATCTCCATGCACCTGGTGAGGGACAGGGACAGTGCTCCTGCTTTCATACCCTCAGGGCCAGCTCTTCCACAATGCCCAGATGAGGGGTAGAAGCCAGTTCTGCACAGCCTTCAGAGATCAATGTGGCTCCAGGCAGCAGTGGAGATCAGGAATGGCCGATTGGCCTTCAGTGGCAACAGACACCCCTGGTGCACCCCCCCCCCCCAATGCAGAGCCACAGACCTAGACATGACCACAGACCTAGACCTCAGTGGCAGCATAAGCTAGCATCTTACCATGGCCTTAGGTGGCATCACCGGCTATTCACATCAGGCTGTTCCTCACTACCCTCAAGTCTCCAGTTCTGCCTCTCTTCATTGTGCCCACATCTTTCTGCTTCTCATTCTCTTCCATTTCTCCCCCACTTACTTGCTCATCTTATTGGTGCCCAGGGACTTTGGGTATCTGGGGCCATCACAGGAGCAGTCTCAGGAGTGCTATGTCCCACCCAAGCCACGTGGCATTCGATGGAGATCTGTCTTGCCTGGGCTTCTAGGCACTGGACTGATGGTTGCTTCACACTTACTCCTTGCTAGAACCCTATGTCACGGAACTGGTGGTCACCTCAGGCTTGCTCCCCACCCAAGCGAGCCCTCTAGGTTACTTCCAATGTCTACTTCCACATAAACACTATATAAATAGTTGGTAGACTGTATTATTCAGCAAATAACAGCAAGGAAAACTTTGCACAGCTTAGTGTGCACACAGTTCTTGAGTGTTTTCCCACTGTAGCTTGTCAGACGTACAGACAGCGGCGTCGTGGATACAGAACCACAGACCAGGAGGAGCAATACTGCTGTATGACTTTATTTCTGTGAATACCCAGAATAGTGTTGGTTGCCAGGAGCTGGGGAGGGAGGGACAGGAAGTTATTCTTTTTTTTTTTAATATAAAATTTCATTTTATGTTTTATTTACATTTAAGATGCCATCCCCTTTCCACATTTCCCCTCCCTAGAACACCCCTGCCCCATGCCCCCCTTTCCTTTTTGCTTTTATACATTTTTTAAAAAATGTTAATCAAAGGCTTTATAAGTTTGGTAATGCTCAATTAGAAGCATAACCCAATACCCAACCTAGATATAAAAACTATCTTTGACTGGTGGAGACATGTGAACATCTGCCTCCATGCCCCCCCCCTCATCACCTAGCTTCTCCTCCTCTTCATCTTCTCTCCTTGTTCCATCTCTTCTTCTCAGTACTCCTTCCCACTTAGCTCCTCCTACATATCAATCTTCCTGTTAAAGTAAAACTTTTCTCTCAAAATACAGTTAGAGCATACTTATTCCTAATTGTACCAGTGAGGTACAAGATAGTCCTAATACCCAGTCCATCATTTTGTTGACTAACCAGAACCTCTGTCATCTCTTCTAACTAAAACACTTACTTTTGATCCTGGCTCCTTTTTTTTTTTTTTTTTGGCTTTAGAATGAATGTCAGCTGAAAAACATCTATTCAGATCTTTTCTCTCAAAGTAAATAGCCAGGATTGGCTATGAGACTATAGGTCTTCAACCCCATCAGAAATCCAGAATGACTGAGTTAACTGAAATTATGAGAAACACTAAGAATAGCTTCTAAGACTTAGCCAATTTATAGAGACCTCTGAACACCTGAAAAGCCCCTATACTACCAAACGTTCGAGCATCAAATCTTCAGCCTTCTGGCCCAGAATCATCTGACAGACCTTAGTGATGCAGGATTATTAAGGGCTGATTACTCTGTCTAGGCAGATATAATCAGTCGACTATTCTGCATGTGTGTCCTTTTCTGGACAGTAATTTGTCTGTAGATGGAGATAGGCAATTCTTGCCTAGTGGCTGTCACCCCACAACTGGAGTAACTCCAAGGATGCTCAACTTCTTAGAATCCACGACAGGAAGCTGTCAGGAGCAGACAGGTCTCTAATCAAAATGAACATTAATATATAAATATTTGTAGCGTCAGTTCTATGGACTTCTGATGTTTTGAAAACCAACTATCCATGTAAGGTAACCTGGACTGTTGTCTGTTCACTCCTCTCAGCTATTTCTAAATAAAATATGGAAAACACCCTAACAGTAAACTCAAAACCATGAATTTGCTATAGTCCCTTAACTCATAGGCTAACTGTCCCAAATCAGTTTAAAAAAAAGTTAAAGAAGGACTGGGTCTAAGCCTTGTATTCCTAAATGTGTTACACAGGCACAATGCCCATGAGAGTATCAATATTCATCTCATTTTTATATTAATAAGAAGAGGCTCGTACCAATGAAAACCTTAAATTTGAAATCAAAGTAAATTTTGTACCATTTAAGAAATTATAACTTCATCTTGATAATAATTATACAGAT
The DNA here is from genome assembly GCF_011762505.2 of Arvicanthis niloticus. NCBI lineage: Eukaryota > Metazoa > Chordata > Mammalia > Rodentia > Muridae > Arvicanthis > Arvicanthis niloticus. The sequence continues at coordinate 26,813,877 of NC_047659.1, read as the reverse complement.
TTCTACCAATAGGTTATGGCTATGCAATAAGTCCTTGCTAATCCCCCCTGTTCCAACAAAACCACTACTTTTCCCTAGAAAGACAGACCATTATTAACCACATTAGTCCCCAAGCTCATGGAATAGGGGCGCTGACTCTTCTTTAACTTCTTCAAGCTGATTAAGGGTGTTGAGATTTTAGAAGAGGGGTGGGGGGAAGAGTAAGTTGATAAGCCTCTGATGCTGTGTCTTCACTGAGTCCAGATGGAATTCCAGGACATCAGAGGTTTGGGCAGGTCTGCTCAGTATGCTTGATGAGTAGATACACCAAGGCTATGTATTCTGCAATATACAATTCTCAGAACAAGTTTTAGTATCAAGAAAAAAAAATTCCCCCCCCCCAGGGGGCTGACTTTTTTTTTAAAGATGTTGGTTCTTACAACTTTTTTTTTGCTTGTTAAAATTGGTTGTAGTATTTACGTTTCAGATTTTATCCCCTTACCCTACTTCCTCCCACCACCCAGAAACCTCCTATCCCATCCCCCTCCTCATGCTTCTACCCCCCCTCACTATCCCCTTTCACTATCCCCTCCCCGCCCTCACATTCCCCCCCACACACACACACACTGTGTGTTTATTTGCTTTATGGGACCAAGAAACTCCTCTCCCACCTATGTCCGACAAGGCCATCCTCCCCTACAGATACCTCTGGAGTCTTGGGCCCCTCCCTATGTGTTCCCAGGCTGGTGGTTTAGACCCTGGGGGGCTCTGGTTGTTTGGTATTCTTGCTTTCCACCTGGGGTCACTAACCCTTTCTGCTCCTTCAGTCCTCTCACTAAGTTCTCCATTGGGAAACCCCTGATCATATCAGTGGTTAACTGTGAACATTGTCCTCTGAGTGTGTTAGTCTTTGGCAGACCTCTAAGGAGACAGCTATATCATGTTCCTCACAATATGCACAAGAAGTTATTCTTATTTGGTTTGGTTTGGTTTGGGTTGGCTTTTGTTGTTGTTTTGTTGTTGTTGTTGTTAGCGGTTTTGGGTTTTCAAGACGAGGTTTTTCTATATAGCCCTGGCTGTCCTGGAACTCACTCTGTACTTCAGGGTGGCCTTGAACTCAGAGAGCCACCTGGAATTCACCGCCACTGCTAGGCAGGAAGTTATTCTTCAACAAAGTAAATGTGGTGTTTACACAGTTTAGTTTCTGTTCAGAGTTTCATTTCTTGTTTTTTGTCTTTTTTATCCTTTTGCACTTTGTTCTATATACAGCTATAAATCAATAAATATATTTTAATCCTTTTAAAAATAACACTGGGGCTCCATAAGCCTCAGAGTACAAGATGCCTCCCAAGGACTTTGCCTGCCCCACCTCTACTGCTTTTCCCCATCCCAGGGTGATCCACAGAAACCATAATATCTCTTCCCCAGGGTGGGCTTGATGGTTTATTTTGATTGTCAACTTGACAGGATCTAGAGTCACTTAGGTGACACTCTGCTGGACATAAATGTGAGGGGGTTTTAATTAGGTTAACTGAGGAGAGACAGCCCACCCTGAATGTGAGTCGTACCATTCCACCTGCTGTGGTTCTGGACTGAATAAAAGGGAGAAAAGGAACTGAACACCTCATCGTTCCTCCCCTCCCTGGTGGTAGATGCAGTGGGACCAGCTCTGTCGAACTCCTGCATCACGTCTCTCCTCCAAGTTGCTTTTGCCAGATATTGTATCACAGCAGCAGAAAGTGAAAAAATGAATAAATACATAAGTACATAAATAAATAAAATAACCAGTGCAGAAAATGGATTGCCAGCAGCGGAGACATTGCTATGACAAACCTGGTCATGCACTTCATAAGCAGAAAAGGCATGAAGAGGTTTGGGACGTTGGGCTCGAAAGCTATAGAAGACTATAAGCAGAGCATGATTGGCTACTCTGATGGGGGTTTGAAAGGGCAGAGTGCTGAGGGAAAGGTGGACAGTTAAAGGCCTGATTCTTGAGGTTTTGAAAGGAGCGTAAGGACCCGGCTGGAAAAGATGCTAAAGCCTTATTTATAATAGCCAGAAGCTGGAAAGAACCCAGATGTCCTTCAACAGAGGAATGGATACAAAAAATGTGGCACATTTACACAATGCAGTACTACTCAGCTATTAAAAATAATGAATTCGGGAAATTCTTAGGTAGATGGATGGAACTAGAAACTACCATCCTGAGTGAGGTAACCCATTCACAAAAGAACACACATGGTATTTACTCACTGATAAGTGGATGTTAGCCCAAAAGCTTGAAATAGCCAAGATTCAACTAACTGACCACATGAAGCTCATGAAGAAGGAAGACCAAGTGTGAATGCCTCGGTCCTTCTTGTAAGGATCGACAGAATGCTCAAGGAAGCAATAAGGCGACAAAGTGTGGGACAGAAAGTCAAGGAGGGGCCATCGGGAGACCACTCTACCTTGATATCCGTCCCATGTGCAGTCACCAAAGATAGACGCCAATATGGATATCAGGAAGTGCATGCTGACAGCAGCCTGATGCAGCTGTCTCCTTGAAGGTCTGCCAGAGTCTGACATATCCAGAGGCAGATGCTCGCAGCTACCCATTGATCTGATCAAGGGTTCCCAATGGAGAAGTTAGAGGACTGAAGGAGCTGAAAGGGTTGGTGGCCCCAAGAGGAGAGCAACAGTGCCAGCCAACCAGAGCTCCCCAGGGTCTAAACCACCAGCCTGGGAGCACAAAGGGAGGCACCCATGACTTCAGCTGTATACTTAGGGGAGGATGGCCTTGTCGGGCATGGGTGGGAGAGGAGATCCCTGGTCCTATGAAGGCTGAACACCGAGTGGGGAGGAATTCGAGGGTGGGGAGGGGGGAGTGGGGGATAGGTGGGGGCACACCCTTGTGGAGGCAGGAGGGGGGACGGGATAGGGGGTTCCTGGGTGGTGGTGGGAATTGGGTGAGGGAATAAAATCTGAAATGTATTTTAAATAAATAAATAAATAAATAAATGGAAACGATGCTGAAGGCTATTCTGTCACATCTTAGCAAAGAGCCTGGCTATGTCCTACCAGCAGCCTAGAACCTGAGTGACACCGAATTCAAAATAACAGATCAATTTCTTCAGCAGAAGAAATTTCAAAACCATGTAACATTTAGGCTATGGTGTGGTTACTACTCACTGCTCTTCTTCAGATCAGCAGAGAGAGAGAGAGAGAGAGAGAGAGAGAGAGAGAGAGAGAAGATAAGGAAAATTTACTGTGAAAAGGTATGTGAGCAAGTTTAAAATTGTAGACGAGAATATGTGGGCAAAGCATCTGTAATGGTTAGAGAGAGAGTCACTATTGCAGAGAAACCTTCATGGAGATACTAGAAAAGGCATCCAAAGGGAAATGGAAGTGGGATGATGGAAGGCTCCAATTTAAGGAAGTGAAAATTCATTTGATAGTGGGGAAAAGGAGCTGATAGTGTCATTGAAGGAGTTCTCCATTTAAAACAAAACAAAACCAGCTACCTATACACAAAGAGACTACTGCAATTATAGTCCAAGGGGCAGGCCACACCTGACAATGTCAGCTATAGTATTGTCTATGTAGTACTGGTTCTACAGGCATAATAAATACAGAAATAAAGGGTTCATGAAGCTTGGTGTCGGGGTTTGACAGTAAGCCACTGAGTTTATCATGTGGCATTACTAAAGTACTTGAAAGGAGACCTTGAGAAGCCACTCTGTGAAACTATGAAGGTAAACCTAAGCTTTGGTGAAGACTCCAGGATTTGGGAGATGCCAGTACCATGGGATGTGTGCTGAGAGAAGCTACAGGCATGAAGCGGAGCTGACCCAAGAGAGAAGCTATGTGCTGCAGGCAGCAGAAGCAGAGGAGTGGAGCTAACCTCTTTGTAGCCCAGATGATTTCATCACAAGCCCCAGATGGCTGACATGGAGCTGTTAGATTTAGTGTTTGCCTTGCTGGGGTTGTTTTGGTTTAGTCCAATCTTCTGTTGCTATGGCTCCCGTTCCCTGTTGTCCTGAGACCCCTGAGGGCGTGATCAACCGAAGGTCACAACTGGTAGATTCTGAGAGATTAGACTCTCGGGAGACAGGCTTCAGTGAGACACCTTATTTAATTGGGAGGGGAACAAAGGCTATTTAAACCTTTTGGAGATGAGCAGGAGCGATCCTGGTGAGTGTACACACAGCATTGGCAGGGCTCAGGGTGCTGGGAATGTTTCATTTGCTTAAGGAGGAATTCCACACATTCCCTTATAAGGGGAAAGGAAGTTTGAACCCGGCTACAAGCTATGTGATCTCCTCTGGTGGGGCAAAAAATGGGGGACACAAATCTGTGTGCACGGGGCAGAGTGGAAGTGATCCTACTCCTGCCGATCTCAGGATGAAATTTATGGGGTTTGGATACACCTTGGCCCCACTCTTTGCTTTAGGCCTGCTCCACATGGCTCCAGGGATCCCCTGGCCCCACAGTTCCTCTTTAGAATAGCAGTATTTACTCTCTAAGTCATTGTCCTGTTTGTTTCTTTGTTTGTTGTTATTATCTTGACAGAAGCTAAATTTGTCCTAGAAGAGATAACCAGTTGAGAAAAAGCCTCAGTAAAATTAGTCTGGAGGCTAGACTGTGGGTCATTTTATTAATTAGTGAGCCGATGTGGTAGGGCCATTACATTGTGGGTGTTGTCACCTCTGGGCAAATGGTCCTGGGGTCTATAAGAAAGCTGCTGTCTGAGAAAGCCCAGGAAGGAGGAAGCCAATAAAGTAACATTCATCTATAGCTTCTGCTTCAGTCCCTGCCTCCGGGATGCTGCTCTGAGTCCCTGTCCTGACTTTGATATGAAAGTATAAAGAAAAATAAGCTCTTTCCTACCCAAGTTGCTTTTATTCATGGCAATAGAATTCCTAAGACAGCCATTGTGTTTAGACGTATATAACCTATTTTTGATTGTACAGGATTGTACAGTTAAGGGGTTGCCCGAGTCTTCGATTCTGCACATTCACTGTGAGGACTTTTAAAGGTAGGCTGAATGCATTTGCTTGTGAGATAGCCATGAGACAATGAGAACAAGGAGTGGAAGGAGGATTGTGCTTACACATGCTATGTCAGCATGTCGAGTTAATTAAATATTCTGCTTTACAAATTGTCTTGGTCATGGTGTTGTGGTGTCTCGTCACAGCAATAGAACACTAAGACAACACAAAACAACCAAGAAAAACAAAGAAACAAAAACCCCACAGAACTATAACAACAATAAAACAAAAAGGCACACACACAAAAGTATGAAGTCTGTTCTGTGTTGGCCAAACACTGAGGAGTGAGGCTGATAAGCTCAGTGACACTGCATTAGACGAAACTGATTTCCCCTTTCCCAGCACACATCAGTTGCAAATAGCTTCTTGGCTACGGGTAGGGCCCTGTGCCCAGTTCCTCTTCTCTGTGCTGGGAATGTGTCTGGCTTGAATTTGTTCAAGTCTCAGCCTGTGACTCATATGTACATCAGCCCCGTTGTGTCTGAAGGATGCTGTTCTCTTGGAGTCACTCACCACCTTTGTCTCTTCCTGTGTCCTCTTCCAAATAGACCTTCTGAGCCCTGAGCAAAAGGGTTTGACACAAACATCCCTTTGCTGAGTGCCGAAGTCTCCCCCTGCATGGTCTCCAGTTGTGGATCTCTGTGTTAATGATTATCTATTGCAAGAAGAAGCTTCTCAGATGAGTGTTGAATGCAGTAACAGGGGTTCCCAGCAGAGTATGCTGGATGTTAATCCGTAGGAGAGAGTAGTTCTGCAGGTCAGTAAGGAGACACAAAGGAATCTTTCCTTCCTTCCTTTCTTTCTTTCTTCCTTCCTTCCTTCCTTCCTTCCTTCCTTCCTTCCTTCCTTCCTTCCTTCCTTTCTTTCTTTCTTTCTTTCTTTCTTTCTTTCTTTCTTTCTTTCTTTCTAATTTGGCTTATAGGAAAGTTTCTCCCCACCCCCACCACCAAGCTAACTCCCTGAGACATAGTTTCTCAGTGTAGCCCTGGCTGTCCTGGAGAACAGGCTAGCCTGAAACTCAGAGATCTGCCAGTTTCTGCACCTGAGCACTGGGATTAAAGGTGTATGCTACCACTGCCTGGCTAAAGGCCTTTTATTTTATTTTATTATTATTAGTAATTTTTTTGGTTTTTCAAGACAGGGTCTCTCTGGGTAGCCCTGGCTGTCCTGGAACTCACTCTGTAGACCAGGCTGGCCTCGAACTCAGAAATCTGCCTGCCTCTGCCTCCCAAGTGCTGGGGTTAAAAGCATGTGCCACCTCTGGGGCTCCTAAAAACCTTTTTTTTTTTTTTTTTTTTTTTAGCATAAATGACTCACATGGTGTTTTGATCGAACCACAGTTCTGGCTGCTAAAATTCAGTGTGGTCAATAAATAAGTATGAGCGACTGCACTGGCGAGGAACTGTGTGTCCCGTTGATGATCTTAGTCATTTGGACTCTGGGAAATTACAGTGTAGTTTTAAACATTTTCCCTCATATCAGGATTTTTTTTTTTTTTTTTTTTTTTTTTTTGCATTACTATAACAAAGGCCTGGGGCAGGCTTACTTTACTTTTAAAATGATTTATTTTCGCTCAGATTCTGGAGGTATAAAGTCATCTGTTAAGGGTCCTTTTTGCTATCAGAATCTTGATGGGGTACCCAGAATCACATGACAAGAGGTGGAGAGGTGTAACTGTGTGTGTCTGTCTGTCTGCCTGTGTCTGTGTTTGTGTGTGTGTCTGTGTGTGTGTGTCTGTGCATGTGTGTGTCTGTCTGTGTGTTTGTATGTGTGTGTCTGTTTGTGTTTGTGTGTGTCTGTGTTTGTGTGTGTGTCTGTCTGTGTGTGTGTGTGTCTGTGTCTGTGTGTCTGTGTGTGTTGTGTGTGTATGTGTGTGTGTGTGTCTGTATGTGTGTGTCTGTGTGTGTGTGTCTGTGTGTACTTGTCCCTCTTCCTCCTCTTCTAAAGCCACTGGGGCAATCAAGATGCCTCCACCCTAATGATCACCTCACTAAACATTCTAATTAGATAGGTAAGTTCTGACTGCTTATATTTACATAAGAGAGATTAAATTTCAACACCTATACCTTGGAGGGCACTCAATCCACATCTAAGCCACATAAACTCCATGATAGATTTTTCTCTATTTATCTCCATCCCATAAGACTCAAAGATACCAGGAAGAATGGCAGGTTGGGGCAAGGACAGAAGACTATGTGCCACATCAATACCTGCCTGAAACCCGCACGGAGACAGCAGCAGCAGTAGTATATTGAAGAAGAACTGGAGCACTGAGGCTATGATAGGACAAGGCAGAGGATGCTGTTTAGCAGGGCTGAGATAGCCCTTAGGAGCACACCACTGAGGAGATGTGCTATTCCCTTAGGGAAGGATACAAACCCAATACCTGTTTGCCCAAACCTATTACTGGAAGACATGACTGCCATGGTGAAACACACCTTTAATCCCAGCACTGGGATGCAAAGGCAGATAGATCTGCATGGTTCAAGGGTAGCCGAAGAGAGAGAGTTCCAGACCATCCAGGGCTACAGAGTAAAACTCTGTCTAATGCATAAACAAACAAAAGAAACAAAAATCAGTTACTGGATGCTGCTGCTGAGAGGAACAGGGCAAGACAGCACTATTAAAGGTCCCCATGGGTCTGCCAGCACCCCCACACCCCCCCCCCCCCCATCACTCTGCTTCAGGACCTGGGTTCCTCAAGCTCCCGACCCTGCTCACAGGATCAGCTCCCAGTCTGTCCATGTCCATGTCTGGAACTTCTCTCTCACCTCTCCAAACCCCAGATATTTAAGAACCTATCAAATGGTCTGACATGGTGTTGCCATCTGGAGCCATAAAAAAAACATCCTGAAACTAGACAGTGGCAATGATTGAACAATGTCTTGGATATACTTGATGCCACTGAGCCGGAAGTCTTAAGATGGTTTAAGATGGCAAGTTTTATGATTGCTTTACTTACTACAGTGAAAGAGCTTAAAAACATCTCATTCACTTCTGTACTAATCTTCGTTCGATGCAGAGCCTAACCACTGGCAGCCTTACAGTGGCCTTCATGTCAAACGCTTTGTGTGTATGTCTTAGCCACTTTTGGATGTCGTGGGACGTGTGCGCTATTTTCATGCTTAATAATTATTTTCTGAATGATTGGTCTACTTCCGTTGTATTCCTCGTCATAGCAAGAACCAATGGACACACCCAGGAACCTGAAAGCAGTGTTAAATTATACAGATGAAACCTTGGGCACAGGGTCCTTTGCTTTTCATTCCGAAACAAATTCTGCTAACAAATTCTGTGGTTAAGATAGTCTATTTTTTTTTCTTAAAAGAATTTTTTTGGTCTATTTTTTTTTTTATCCCATCTGCTGAAATGGTACTAAAAATAGCTATTCTAACTATATACAGATTGGAAAAAGAAATATTTGGGGGGAAAAAAGTACTTTAGAAATAAGATCTTTAAAAGACTGTGAAAAAAATTGAAGGAATTATTCCTCCCAAGAAAATATGAGATAAAGAAAGTAGGAATGTGCCGGGCAGTGGTGGCACATGCCTTTAACCCCAGCACTTGGGAGGCAGAGGTCGGCGGATTTCTGCGTTCAAGACCAGCCTTGTCTACAGAGTGAGTTCCAGGACAGCCAGGGCTACACAGAGAAACCCTGTCTGGAAAAAACAAACCAACCAAACAAACAAAAACCAAACAAACAAAAAAGGAAAGTAGGAATGATAAACATATGTATGCATACATACATGTGTGTATTTGTATGTATACATGTATATACGTATAACACATATAGCTTTTTTTTCTGTTTCACTTATTATTACTGAGGAGGAGGTATGAAGTCAGGGGACAATTTTGTGGAGTCAGTTCTCTGCTTCCTCTTTTACATGAGTTCCCTGGATGGAACTCAGGATGTCGGACGGTGCAGTGAGCACTTTCACATCTGAGCCACCTCTGAGCTACCTCATTGGCTCCTAGTTTTTTTAAAGTCGGTTAGCCCCAAACTCATTATATAGCCAAGGATAACCTTGAATTCTTACTTCCACCTCCCAGGTACTGGAATTACAGGCATAAGCCACCATCACCCTGGCTCAAAACAAGCTTACACTAATATAAAGTTGGTTTCTAACTCCAAGACCCAGCATAATGCAATTCAATAAATGCTGTTTCATGAATTCATTTGCCATTTCAGCCTTTCTGCAAATGTGAGTTTTCAGTTGTTGGAAAATGGATCCAGGGGACCCCAGTCAAAAACATTCGATTTGAAGAATGATGGTCCTGCTGCCTTGGGTTCTATTCATGGTTAAATTCATAGTGTGGTTTCCTTGCAGGCCACTTGCTTACTCTTGAGCTTCCGGACACAGCAAGTCCTCTCAACAGCAAGGATTTGCGGGTGCTTTCAGAGGTTAACAAACTGAGGAACTCACAGCTTGCAGGAAAGGGGCCTCAAGCAGACTGGAAGGCTCCTAGTCTCGCCTCACCTTTACCAGGAAGAGTTGCACAGCCTGAAGCTTCATTGTTGAAATGAAACAGAAAATAGAGAAATATCTGGATCACTCAGACAATGAGCAGTCTCACTTCAAGCGACTTGCATCTGATAGAAATCAAGGCCAAAGCATGTGAGTTTTCCACCCTCCTGACAACCTTACTTTATCGGAATCATTTTCCAGCATTCTGCCTCCCTTTATTCAACCCACTCCTAGAGAATAGTTTCTGTCCCCATCTCCACTGCCAGTAAGAACTGTAAATTGAAGCAATTATCTGGATTGTTCAAGGAAAAAAAAAAAGCCTCAGAAATTCTTCTGCCTGAGTGATCCAGGTAATTGCTTCAATTTTCACGTCAGCTCCTGTCTTGGCAGTCCCCAGGATGGCCATTTAACTGAAACCCTGGGGTCTGCAGGATACCATGTGGGTCTAATCATTTCTGATTGCCCAGGCCCAGCCCCATTCTTATAAGTGTGAAAAGGAAAGCTCTGACCCTAGTGAAGATCAAAACCAGAGGAGCAGATGAACCAGTTTTAAGGATGCTGAAAAAAAAATCCCTTTAAAACTTGAAAAAAAAATAATGTGCTATCATAGATTAGAAAAATCTGGATGTCTTTTAAAATGTATTGTCAATGAGGAAGAAGGAACAACTATCCCATCCCATCACTGGGGGTGGGAGGACCACTTTTCTCTTTCATGAAGACTGACACATTAGTTGAGATTTTACTGGATTAAATCCCTTAGTGATCTTACAGAAACAGAATAAAGGATATGGAAGAATTACATGGGGGAATCATTGGTTCTAAAAAAAAAAAAAAAAAAAAAAAAAGACAGGAAAAGAAATGTCCAATTTCTAAAATGTGAGTAAGAAGGCACCTGTGAATGAACATCGCCCATCAGGAGTGGCAGAGTTACAGGAGGTGAAGGGCACCCAGCCCTCTCAGGGATAACCCGAAACAGTCAAATTTCTGTAACTTATTCAAAGCCCACTTGGACACAAAATTCAGCATTGGGAGGTCCTCTAAAATTCACTCACAGAAAATCACTAAGAAGATCAAGTTTCCTGAAATGAACCAGGAAACACAATGAAGATATCTGTTATACACCCCACACCAAGCTCCATAAAAATTGCTGGAAACTTCATGATGCTGGGTTTCTCATGTCCTGCAACCATAGGAGTCCTTTCTTTTATGATACCCTGTGCGGCTCCTTTCTTCTGAGAAGAATCCTCCCTGACAGAGTCAGAACACAGTAGCCCGGCTCTATGTGGGTCCCAGATTTGCGGCCCAACTATAATACCATGCTCCAAAAAAACACAAAGCGTGCTCTCGCAATCAATCAGCACTCTGTCTCCTAGATGGTGGGAAGAAGAAAGGAGAAGTGAGAGTTTCCATTTCCCACTGTGGTGGTTTGAATATGCTTGGCCCATGACGGGAGGCCTTTGTTAGAATAGGCATGGCTTTGCTGGAGGATGTGCATCGCTGTGGGAATGGACCTTTGAGGGCTCTTAGTGCTCAGGCTCTGTCCCCTGTGGAGTCTCTCCTAGCTGCAATCCTATCGAGATGTAGAACACTCTGCTTCGCTTCTTCTTCAGCATCTGTCTGCCTAGATCACTGCCATGCTTCCCGCCATAATGATAATGGACTGAGCCTCTGAAACTGCAAGCAAGGCCCAATTAAATGTTGTCCTTTAGAAAAGTTGCCTGGGTCATGGCATCTTTTCACAGCAATGAAAACCCTAAGACACCATGAAGATAATGCAGCATCAACAGCAAACCCACTCCGAGTATATAGTCAACAGTCCCTGGAGACAATCGGTGGGGTGGGGTAGAACTTCCCATAGAGTCTTTTTTTTTTTTTTTTTCTTTTGTAAATAATACATGAGGTGAGGTTTTCTTCAATAGAGGTCAAGGGGAAGCATGTGGTTACTAAAGGTCCTTTTCAACAGGGAGCACATGGTTACAAGGGGCCTTTTTTTTGACACTTGTGTTTGTCATCTGTTGTAGGTAACGAATCACCTCAACTCTCCAAGAAGCACTTGCTGTTTTTAGGTCGGCAATCTTGGATGCTTGTAGCTTGGTCTTGTGGCTCAAGGCTATGTCATACAGCCAGGGCTGTAGTCATTTTAAGGCTCACATGGGGAAGGATCCACTTCTAAGGTGCTTCATGGTCATTGGCAAGAAGCTGCTCTTAGTTCTCCCTTTTGTGGGCCTCCCTCTGCAGTAGGCACCATCTCAGAGGACGAGAAAATGGGAACCACTTTCCAGTTAGTATAAGCATGTCACTGGTTTAGTGGACATTCAATAGTAAGGCTTCCATAGAGTGAATAGTCAGAGGGCTGGCCCACTGAGAATCATTTAAACAAGCAGCCATGTACTCCTGGATCTCTTCCACAGAATGAGGCATAGATTAGAAGAATGAACATAACTTTGAACCAAAATACACCCTTTTCTCCAACAGCCTTGGTCTGAAGTATAAGCTATAGCGAAATACCACCATTTAAGCAATATCATATTCAAGGCAGTAGTCATAAAGCAAAATAGCAATGTATAACCTCATTAAAAATAGAGTCCTATACATTCAAAATCTATACCAGAGAATAAATTTTAAAACTCAGCCAAAGAAGGTTTTTTGTAATATACATAACAAAGAGTCGATACCTTTAATAAAGAATTCTTACAAATCAATATGACAGTTGTAAATGCATAGGAGAAAAGCTAGCCTGGTGCACTAAAACATGACACACAAAAGAATTATAAATTACCTAGAAATGTGTGGAAAGCTATTTGGCCTCATTAGTAACCAGGGGAATGCCTGTTAAATTGGCAAAAATGACAAAGAATAATAGGATTGTGCACTCCAAAGTAAGCCAGAAAGGTAGCCTTCACTTGTCCTACTGGTAAGGAGGTAGATTTGTGTGGGTTTTTTCTTCTAGGAAGGCAACATAAATCTGAACTTGACACATGTACAGATATGGACCTTCTGCCATCAGAGGCAAAAGCATCAGGATATAAGCATGTGACCCCTCCATCCCCAAGGGAGACAAGAATTGCAACATTATGTAAAGACATCTGGGAACTAAAGTGGGAAAATCTGCCAAGTCTTAGAGAGCCGTGAAAAGAAGGCAGAGCTTCTGGGAGCCTTGAGGGACAGTGGAAAGCCCCTGGGAGTTCGTAAGTGAAGTACACAGGTTAAAAACAAAACAGAAGGAAAAGGGCCCTAAACATTACTCAAGCCCTCTAGGAAATACTGGGATCTAGAAATAGCATTTGGAAGACATTTTCCTCCCCCCAGTAGAACTCTGGCCTTCTCTTCTTGGTCTCACAATCTCTAGGCAAAGTGTCTTTAGTACTCAGCCTTTGGGCTTCTTCTGACATTGACAGGTGAAGCCTACGGCCTTGTGAGATGGATAGCATCATTCCAGGCCTAGAAATGGCGTTATCAAGAACTTCAAGGATGGAGATTCCTAAGCCATGGCAGTTCGTTAAGAGTCTTTGGGTTCCAAGCAATAGAAAAATATGTAAATTATCTAAAACAAACACAAGTAAATTATATATTCTTGAAGAGTTTTTAAATTAATTAATTAATTAATTTACTTATATGAGAACACCATTGCTCTCTTTGGACACACCAGAAGAGGACATCAGACCCCATTACAGATGGTTGTGAGCCATCATGTGGTTGCTGGGAATTGAACTCAGGACCTCTGGAAGAACAGTCAGTGCTCTTAACCGCTGTAAGTCTAAACTGCAGATAGACTCAGAAACAAACGGGATCCAGCGAGCTGCAAAGGTTCTCCTCATCTGGTGTTTGCTGCTTGGTGGGTGTATCTTGTCCTCCTTTCTTCTCCAAGGGCTCCTTGTCTTCTCCAAGCAATTCCACAGAACACTCAGTTTCGTACCCACCACTTGGAGGATGACAGAAGCTCTTACCCTCTGTTTTAGTGTCTCAGCTCAGGGCAGGCAAATTAATCCAGAACCAGGACAATGTTATATTTAACAATCCCGGGTGTCATAAGTGACCTGGTTAATCTGTGGGTTGGACAGAAGATTGGTGGGGGATGTGCCAGGAAGGCAAGTCCTGAGAAACAATCACAGTGTTGATAACAGTGAGACTTAAGGAGTAACCTTGTCCCCTGGAATCCTCCCTCAGACAGATGCTGGGGTAGTCAGTACTGTGTGTCCTCCACAATGCCATTCAGTTCTACCACAAGCAAATGCTCCACCTTCTAGATCTAAAGGAGTCCTGAGATGGCCACAGCCAGCCTGTGCTAACAGGTTCTACTTCCACCAGCAGACTCACTTGTCTCTGGATGGTCATCGATGGAACATGGCTTTAGTGCGTTTTTCCATGACCTGTTCATTTTGAGATGAAAAGAGCCATTGGGTTACCAAGGAATTAACTGAATAAGATAGTCTGAACTAACCCAGAAAACAGATGAAGTTGTACAGTACTTTAAAAAGCCAACCCTGTCATCATCAGAGAGGATTCCAGACTCTGCTCATATAAGCACATAGTTGTGGGCAGCACAACAGCTTGTAGCCATTTGGCAAATATTCCCAGCCCTGTGTGAAGGGCTCCTTACTCCTCCAGTACTTACATCAACAATGCAGGGCTACACAAGTCTGATTAATGAAAACGAACAGCCTGACCTGTTTATTTGTCCGTTTTTACTGGCGTTCATTTGGCACCTCAGCAAAACCTTAGCCCCCACAGTGAGTTCTACTGTTTCACAGTTTGAGCTCCGTGCTATAAGCACTAGGCTTATATGCTGATATGTGTAAATATGGGCATATACATGGCACATTTACATATAGGATAGAGATCTTGTTCTAGCGTTTTGAAAGACCCGCTTACTCATTCCTTCTAGGCTTATCTTTAAAGTTTCTTGTAAGTGCCAGCCATTGTCTTAGGTGATCAGATGGGCTCCAAGCCAGATGGAGCTAGCCAATAGACCCATAAGTATAGGACAGGATAGCCAAGCAGTAATAAGGGCCGTCAACTAGAGTGATGGTGTAAGAGAGGTAAACCGCCAGTGAGGAATGGGGTTCTAATCTAGCTCAGGTGATTAGAACTTAGAAGGAATTTGAGACTATGCTTTAACTCTTAAGCTTCAGCATACATACACACAAACCAGAAACCAGAAGTGGGGGCGGGGTGTGGATGACTGGAGAGGGGATTAGGAATTGCTATGTAATAAACCACCCCAAAAGTTGGCTGTATGTGTTTGTGTGTGTTTGTGTGTGTCCATATAAGTACATACACATATGTGGTATACATGCATGTTTGTGCATGTGTGAGCCAGAGGTCAGCAGTCAATGTCAGATGTGTCATATTTCCCTCATCATACTCCACCTTAATTTTTTAGCTAGGATCTCTCTGTGTACCTGGAGCTCATGGCTCAAGCTACACTGGCTATTGAGTGAACTCTAGGGACCTGCTGTCTACTCACTCTCAACCACTAAAGTTACAGAATCACATTGCTACCTACACAGGGCTTGTTTGTTTGTTTTGATACTGGCGATCCAAACTCCATGTTTGAGCAGTAGGTACTTTTTGGTGTTACTCGTTGAGCTATCTCCCCAGCCCCTTAAACAACCATTCATCTCTCACAATCCACAGGACACCTAGGTATTGTGTGCTGACCTCTGCCAGGTCCCTCGGACATGGGCTCAAAGCGTTGGATGTCTGTCTGCTGATCCTGGTGTGATCTTGGCTCCGCAAGGCGTGGCCAGGAACATCCTCATGCAGAGTCAGAGACCCAAGTCTGAGCAAGACGACTGGGCAAGATAACCAGTGAGCATGCTCTTATACCTTCATGATTTCTCTTGCCTCACTGTTGATAACCTTCATCAAGGCAGACCACATAGCTGAAGCCAGACACACTTAAAGGAGACTAAAAATATTAGACAGCAAAGAATGTGACTATAGAGAACAGACTGAATTGTACCTCTCCCTCCAGTTCGTAAGCCCTGAACCTCATGTGACTTCATCTGGAGACAGGGTCTGTAGGAGGGAATAGAATTGCAATGGGTTTGTAAGTTTGGGGTTCTTCGGGGTCCTATCTGTGGATCTCAAGTCCTGGAAATTCCAATCCCCCTGACACAGCCTCCTGAGTAAGCTGTGGTTATAGGTCTGAGCCTTGAGGCTCAGCAAAGTTGCAGTCTTAATCCAATAGGTATATTGTTACAGAAAGTGAAGAGAGAAAGAGTCCTTCTCTACCCATGTGAACACAGTAAGAACATGTTACAGGAGAGGAAAGTGGCCCTCACCAAACTGAACAACCTTGACCTTTAAATTCCAGTTTCCAGAACTGTGAAAAAGATCACATTCTATTCTGTGAACCCTGAATACTACTTTGCTTCTTTGTTGCCATAATAAAAACTCTCTGGCCCACAGGAGGAAAGAATTCACTGAGAAAAGCCAAGGCAGGAACTCCAGGTAGAAAGGCAGGAACTGAAGCAATGATTGGTCAGGAATGCTAATTCCTGGCTTGCTCAGCTACTTTTCTTATACAGCCCAGGCCCATCTGCCCACAGTGGGTTGGGCCCACCAATATTAATTACCAGTCCAAAACCATCTCATACCCACAGATACACTCACCAACCAACATGAATCGGGCAGTTCCTCCACTGAAGTTCCCTAGTCAGGTGATTCTGATTTGTGGAAAGTTGACATTGAAACCAACCATCACAGGCCCCCTCGACATTTTGTTCTGGCAGGATGAGCTCGTTTAGATAGGTGTGGGCACAGAGAGGTCATTCATAGTCTTCTACCTCCAAAAGGAATGGGGTAAAGATGCTGGGAGGGGAGGATGAGAGGAAGGAGGGGAGGAAAGGAAAGACGGAAGGGAGAAAGGAGGGACAGAAAAAAGGGGATGACTTCTTTTAAATGTGAATAATTGAAAATATAAGCAAAGCCCTCCTCCTCTTATCTGGTAATCAGGTTTGTGATTTATTTGCAGTCTCCATCTGTGACCAGACACAACCAGAAGGGAAAGAGCCTTGGAACCAGGGACAGAGAAGGAGCCTGGGACTGGCTCACCCTATTCCAAAAATAAATGGAGATGATTTGGAGATGTTCCATGCACGGAACAAAGAGTGTGTGAAAAGCTCTGGTTCTGTCTGGAGGACTCCCGTCATAGCCTATTCACCTTCTGTCTCAAAATGACAGGCAAGCTTTAGGAATGGATTTATTTAAGAATATCTTTCTGAGTAATGGAGGCAGACGAAGAGACAAACAACCAAACATCATGTGGAGCTCGGGGAGTCTTGTGAAAGAACGGAGGATAGAACTGAACAATTTGGATGGGTCAAGGACACTACAAGAAGAACCACAGAGTCAAATAACTTGGGGCCACCGGTGCTCACAGAGCCTGGGCCACCAACCAGGGGGCATGTAGGAGCTGGACCACATTTGTAGCAGATGTGCAGCTTGGTCTTCATGTGCATTCCCTAACAAGTGGAGCAGGGGCCGCTTCAGTCTCTGTTCCCTGCTATTAGATCCCCTTCCCCCTACGTGGACTGCCTGGTTGGGCCTCAGTGGGAGAGGATGTGCGTAGTCCTGCTGGGACTAGATGTCCCAGAATGGAGTGGTACCCAAGGAGGGCTCCCCTTCTTGGAGGAGAAGGAGGTGTGTAATGAGGGGGATGGATTTGTAAGGGTGGAACAGGGAAGAGAGGAGGAAGAGGGCTGTGAATGGGATGTAAAGTTAATATAAATAAACAAATAAATAAGTAGAAAAATTAACTTTCTATTCAATAGAGGATACTTGTAGGTTTCCCTACTCTACAATATAAATAGAAAATGGTTCTAATGAGAGAAGTTTCTTTAAGATATTTTGGCTTGAGCTTTTACAAGATCTTGCAAAAAAAAAAAAAAGTATTCATTTTTGTATTTGTTTTAGGAAATTGTACTACATACCACTAAGGATTTTTCTGTGTGTTGGGGAAGAAGGTTTTACTGGGGATTGAACCTGGGGCTTCACACATGCTAATCAAACACTCTACCACTCAACTATGTCCCCAGCCTTCTCTAAGGTTGCTTTTTAACTAAAACACAAAGTAAAACACACATATGCAAACCCAGTGTTACATCCTTTCTATCATGAAGCCCATTAAGGTTAGCAACACACTGTTCCCACCTTCCCAGCGTTTACCATCTAATAAATACACAGCGGTGGAGGGGTGAGCCAGGCAGAGCACTATGTATGTACTCCTCTGCCATGAATGTGGGGTTTTCTTCTGTGCATTCAGAGATGTGGGCCTGGGCTAATCACAGGAGAAAGACCAATCCTAGCAGAGGATAGGCAGTGTCTATGAATGGGGAGGGGAAGACAAGCCCATAATTGACTTACTGGAAGAGTAAGGCAAGTCTGAGAGAGCCAGGAGAGAGGTCCAGTTCTCCTTGGATTTTCTGGAAGCTGGGTGCCGAGCGGTCAGGTGGTAGTGAATCCTTATCATCTATCCATATGAATGTCTGCTCAGGCGTTCAGATTAGGGGAATGGAGCCAAAGGAGTGACTATTGCTCATAAAGGCATGAAGGCTCTGTGCCCAAGACAGGTTCCCTCAGCTCTCAGAGTTGTTAGAGTGGCTCCCATGAACACCCACTTGTGGTGCCTCTTCCACACCTACAGGCCTGCCTGACCAGGCGTTTTCTCGTTGGATGATGCAATCTGTGCTCAGAGCCTCTGCAGCTCCAAGAAGGGGGCTTTCCTCTAGTGGGAAAGGACTGTGGAAGGACAGAGGCACACAAGACGAACCAGGCCTAGAGTATGTGGCAGGGTGAAGGCAGGGATTCTTGCAAGCATGGCGCCAAGTGGAACAGGACCCAGCAGGAGGCGAGCAAGGGTGTGGCTCTTCAGGATCCCACCCTCAACCTGCCGTGAGGAAATTCTAAAATTGCATCACTTTGAGGTGTGGCCTTCTATCTAGTCAGAGACTGCTGTGTGTTGCTTCCTCCCAGAGAGCAGGCTTTATTCTTAGTTCTTCGAAGGAAGGATACTCATTGGAAAAATAACAGGTGGGGCACATGGCATCCATAGTGGGAGACATGCTCAGTTGAGGAAAGGACCTGCCGGTATAAAGAGAATAACATGTCCAGAGCTTCATACACTGGGACCAGTGAACCCATGGAATGCCCTGAGA
Organism: Arvicanthis niloticus; assembly: GCF_011762505.2. Classification (NCBI taxonomy): domain Eukaryota; kingdom Metazoa; phylum Chordata; class Mammalia; order Rodentia; family Muridae; genus Arvicanthis; species Arvicanthis niloticus. Next base: position 26,795,241 of record NC_047659.1, on the reverse strand, counting down.
TGACAGCCAAGAACTCTAGATCTGTAATTCTCGCAGGTTTGATGTCAAACCCAGACGAGGCAGAATAAACATAAGGTGTGCTCTGTAAACTAGAAGGTACCATATAACTCCTCGTTCTTTAGGATATGTCTTGATCTTGGCAAGATGTGCCCATGGGTGAACTAGTGGCACAAATTATGGGGGTAAGCACTGCATTCTGTTAGGATGTAGGGCTCACTCCACAGGAGGAAATTCAAGTCATGTGCTCTAACTGGTGAGGTGTCATGATTTGGGAGTTCACATGCCCCAGGGCTGAATCCCCTGTCACCATTCTGCTTAGTGATCAAAATCTCACCCTGGTCACTAAACTCATATCTTTCTACCCATAAATCTACACAGCTCTCAGACCTCATTAGAGAAGCTTCTTTGTTCAGAGGACAGTTGTTATTAATGCAGGATCTCACAACTGGTCAAAGTACAGGGAGTAACATGTTTGTGGTATGCTCAGCCATGAAGGGGCATCTGGATCATACCCCCTCCCCAAGGCTCAGAGACAACTGAGGGAGCGCAATAAAAAAGGGGTTGGGGTGAAGTGAATCAAAACAGTGTCTTCCAGACAATCTTGACTACTGCACTCAGGAGCTCACAGCAGGTACAGTTACCTGCACTAGACCTGCATAAAGTCAAGCCAGTAAATACTCATCAGCAGTGGGGGAGGGGCTGGACATCTTCACCCTTAGCTGAGGAGCTAATGACAGTTAGTTGGTGGCTTCTGAGAGGAAGATAGTCAGTTTTCTCTAAGGATGTAGACCCTGGTAGGGGAAACATTCTCCAGTGGATGGCTCCACATGGGATGAATTCATAGGCTGCAGACATTGGACTCAGTGGGTTTTTTTTTTTTTTAAAGGACATAAAATCGGGAGGGAGTTGATGAAGGAAGAGGTGGGGCATGGGTCTGGGATGAGTCAGGTGAGAAATGGAAGCAAATATGATCAAAGTACATTGCACACATGAGTGAAATTATCAAAGAATTAATAAAAGCATGATTTTTTTTTTAAAAGGCTGTTTGGGTAGTCATGAGTACATTGTATCCAACAGGGATAAACACGAGCCTCAAGAAGCTTAGGTCATCCTACCAGTTTAGGTCAGGGAAACAGACCACACTGTCACGGAGACAAACTGTCACCAGTAGAGAACATCAGAAAGATGAAAGAGAGTGAAACCCGTCCCTGAGCTGGAGACATACTGAAGGATATCTTGGGCAGGGGCCATCAAAGCAAGATGGCAGAAAAATAAACCAGAATGGGGTAAAACACTTAGAAGGAAAGGATGGTGGGTCCAGATAGAGAGAGCAACTCATGGGTGAGGCCAGCAAGTGAAAGCAAGGACAGATAGAAAAGAAAACTGAACCGTGGCACTTTAATTTTAAAAACTGTGGCTTGTATCTATTATCACCCATAATGCCAGAACATGGGAGGCTGAGGCAGGTGGATAGGGAGCTTGAGGCCAAGTTGAGGAACACCGTGAAACCCTTTCTCAAAACAAAAGACATATGCTAATGCTATCCCTCATGGAGACTTGGCATTCATCCTCTGACTCTCACCTCTGACTCTCAGCCAGCCATATGTTCTCAATACATCCTGATGTTTGTTAGATGTAATTGTCCCATAGATCTTGGTTTCAAGTACTATGTATTTACTTTACTGCTCACCCACAAGATAAGGTAGTTCTTTGCCCAAACATTTTTAAAATGTGTCCTTAGCCATCATCCTAGATAAACCATTTTGACATCACACCTAAATTCCTGCAATAACCGTGTGTCCTCTCCTCTCATATGGGTCGGTCTGACAACACCAGGGAACTCAGCTTTATTTTTACCCTAAATTAGAGCTGATGTGGTGAGTCAGAAAATAGAAACAGGAAACATAGCTACAGAAAAAATGGAAACAAAATCATACAAAATTACAGGAAAGATGATTATCACCACCACATAGCACAAGAGAATCAGCTAACAGGCTAACAGGACTGATATCTGAGGGTGCCTGGTCAAAACAAGTAGTTGGAACTTTGATTGGCTTTTCTGTTCTGTAGGGATATTCAGCTTCGTAGGGGACAGTGACTCCTACTGCTGAGAGCTACCAGCACTCAGGGCTACAGTCGGAATGTTCAAGACCATCTGAGATTTGCGTTGAAATGTAATCGCCAATGTGGTGGTGTCAGCTGCGGGGTCATTGGGAGGTGACAAGGACATTTGGACAGATTCCTCAGCACTGAGATGATTGAGATTACAAAATAACACCAAGATAGTATGTCTGTCTCTTTTGTCAAGTGAGAACGACAGAGAGAAGGTGCAGATGAGGAAGGGACCCTAGTCAGACGCCAAATCTCAGAGGCTTCACCTTGGACTAGAACTACAGTATTTCTGTTGTTTATAAATTACCAAGTTGGTGGTGTTTTATACCAGCTCATAACTATGATCTTATGTAGCAATGGGAAGAAATGGGCCCTTACCAGAGTGGTCTTAATTGGGCACAGGGACATGGACTCTGGAGTCCCTCCTGGTCTTAGTTGAGTGACTTTGAGGAAGTTACCTAGTCTCCCTCTGCTTAAACTTCTCCATCTGTAAAAGAACTGTACTGTAACTGTACTGTGACATGTAGTGATGTAGTGGACATCAAGTCAGAGCCACCCTGACAAGGAAGAAGCACTAAAACATTTGTTGCTAACATTACCAATTAATGTTACTAGTGGTTGACCACATTTTGTCACCTCCCCCTAAAAATTTACCCTCAATAGAACTTCATTATCACAAACTCTCCCAAGAATCTCCCATTATCTCCCAGCCTTTGGATACAGCAGTTCAGCCAAAGGCCAAGGTCAAGGCCCAGGCGATATTTCGTTTTCCATCATTAAAACAACCAAGGTCTGAAGAAGCACAAAGCTACCTCCAGAGAAGGTGACGCGCCCACAAGGTCAGTTCTCATGCCCTTTTACTCAGACAAGAATCTTAGTCTTACAAGGGACCAGCTAAGATCTCCATTTACTGTCAGATCAGGACCAAAGAATTATTCTACACACAGATTTTTAAACGATGGACCTGTTTTAGTTCTGGGACACCTGATTGTCATTTTCACCTGGAAACTTGAGTTTCACCAAGGAAACTCAACTTGGCACATTTACCGAGTGTTTCCAGAGAAGGTTCACTGAGGAGGGAGGCTCACCCTGAAGGTTGGTGGCACCATCCTATAGGCTGGAGTTCTGGACTGAATCAAAAGGGAAAAAGAAAGCTGAATGTCAGCATTCACATCTCTCCATTTCTTGACTGCAGCCTTAATTTGACCAATCCACCTTACACCCCTGCCTTCATGTGCTCCCCACCATGATGGAATGTGCCCTCAAGCTGTGAGACAAACTAGACCTTCCTTTCCATAAGTTGTTTTATCAGAAATTTTGTCATATCGAGAAAGTTATATCTTCTCAGTTACCAGATTTTCAAAGATGTTAGGATCTTGGCTGGAGGAATGGCTCAGTGGTTAAGAGCTCTAGCTGTGTGGGGCAGTTAGCTCTCGAGAGTGGGTGGGTGTGGATCCTGTTGGACTGTTGTGAATCCAGTGGGTCTGCCACCCCAGTCGGCTAGAACCACAGCTCTGGGCAGCAGAAGCTCAGGATTTTGACTGAGTTCACTCCATGAAGTACTGGGCAGATGCTGGGGGGCTCCGCTAGGTCATGGGGAGATCTCAGTCAGAATTCCCTCGGGGGCAGGGCTTTTGAGTGGTTGTCTCCTGGCCAAGGTGGCTTGACCAGTAGTCTGTCCTTGGGCCCCAGACGCCACTAGGGGGCCATGGAATAACAGAGACATGGCTGGCCTGCAGTGGGGCAAAGGAGGGGGGAAGCCCTGACAGTGCCCTTCAGGAAGGAGACTCTTGGTTACTGTACTTGCTTAGCTGACTCTGCGGCTTGGCTAGATTGCTTGAATTGGTGGGCCTCCCAGCTGGAATGTAGAGAGGGCCTCAGGTGGGAGACTAGGTGGGGCTGCTTGGCTCATTAGTTAGAGGCTTTCTCCATGGTTCCCCATGGCAGGCCCCAAAGACACGAGGAAGTCCATGGTTTTACAAGCTTTATTGTTACAGTGGATGTTAGATGAATCTGGCTGCACCCCCTCCCCCCGCCCCCGAACCTCAGGGCAGACCTAAGGAGGGAGGAGGGTCTAGGAAAGAATGCTTAATTGGCTACATCCTCTGGCCTTCAGGTATCTCATTAATATGGAAATCTCTTGAGGCTGAAGCCTGTAGTCATGCCCTCTACCTGTGCTCGGTGACACAAACCTCTCTTGGGGAGGGGCTGTGGAGAAACCAGAGGCCCAGAAACAAAGCCAAACACCTTCCATCCCATTAGGGTCCGGGGTTTGAGGCCTGTGCTCGACTAGGTGCCCAGCTGCCTTCCACAGCCCACTGCCCCACATAGCTGCTCTTGCAGAGGACCTAGGTCCCACATGGTAGCTCATATGTCCATAATTCATGTTCCAGGGGATCCAATGCCATCTTCTGGCCTCTGTGGATACCAGGTACACATGTGGTACACAAGCCATGTAGGCAAAACCACTCATACACAGAAAATAAAAGCAAGTCCTCAGTTTTTAAAGATTAAAAATAGATATTAGGACCCAGATTTCAACTCGACCTTGCCAGACACATTTCCACTCCCTTCCTGTTCCAAAAGGCTTTGAGATAAGGGACTGATGGTATCTGTGACCTGGAGGCAGGAAGGAATACAGCAGGATCCCTGAGCTGAAGATGGCCAGTAAGATAGATTGCTCAATGCCTTTTACTGTCGCCATGTGTTTCTCCTCTGTTCCCCCGAGGTCTTAATTAGCTTTCTGCCTGTCCTTGGCTGTTCCAAATGGAATTAAGCAAAAGGTCCTGAGCCTTAATACATGGGCTAAATGCCCAAAAGGAAAGCAAAGGTCCCAGGTCCAGCCTGTGGTCAGTAATGGTAATTAGTGAGTACTGGGTGGGGGGAGGGTGAATCTGGGAAAGGTACTGGGCTTTGAATTTTAGCCAGCACTCCATACTCAGTGGCCCTTCCCCAGCAGCAGTCTTAGAGGACCTGGGCTGGCATTCTGGCTTCCTTATAGCCTCAAACCTAGAAGCATTAATGTAAAGAAAAACGCAATTTTGAGAATCTGTACCACAGGGAAGTCAGGGTCGCTATGAAAATTCAGAAGAACGGGAACTTATTCTATCTGTCTCGAGATAAGGCAAAATTTCACAGGGACAGTGACATTTGAGGGAACAAAATAGTGATTTAAACACACATAGCTTTATACTCTTCATCGGAAAGCAACTTAGCATCGGTATGGCACCTTTGCAGGTTACAAAGAACCATAATGAAACCAGAAGGTCTTCTGTTTCTGCTCTGACGTCCTTAGCACAGAACTTAAGGTTGCTTCTTTGCCCAAGACAACTAACTGCGAGTGTACCAGCCTCCAAGGCCAGATTCTAGGCCACAAGAAAGGCCAGGGTTCATCTTCCTGACCAAATGACTCACTACAGGGAGTTCTTCAAGACACAAACAAAATTTTCACTTCAAACTCCCTGACTAAAATGTATTTTTACGACCTCACTGAGCAACTGTGATCTTTAGGAGGTACCTACAATAGGTAAGCCTTAAATAATTCTGAGATTCTGTGCGTGAGGGTGGTGGGGTCCAAGCTAGCTCCACGTTCAGGCGCCAAAAAAATGTTGGGGTCCACACTAGCCCCACGTTGGGGCAGCCAAAAAATGTCGCGGCCCAAGCAAAATGTGAGGCCCAGGCCGACCCACGTTTGGGCGGCCACTGTATCCCGGCCCAAGCTGCCGCTCCGGTCCGTGGGTCGGGGTTCAGCAAGATCGAGAGTGAGGACAGACTCAAAGAATGCAGACCAGACAGAGTGTAATTCAATCCCATTTATTCTTCAGTCTAAATCCTAAGTCTTGAGTTCCTAGTCCCTAGCTCCTAGTCCCTCCAAGTTCCAAGTTACTTCTTCCAAGTTCTCTTCCAAGTGCCTGCTACCTGTCTTCTCTCTGCTGTGTCTGGTTCTCTCTTCTGTGTCTTCCTAATGTCTGACGTGTCTCCTACCTAATGTCAAGTAATCTGTTACTTTCTCTGTCTGTCTCTATCCTTTTATATGTCTCACTTCTAAGCCACGACTTTAGGTCACGCCTTTAATCATGCCGTTAGGTCTTGTCTCTAAATCTGATCTCTATACTTCTAAGTCACTCTTAAGTTACACACCTTTAATCTCACACACCTTTAATCTCACACACCCAAGGTATCTAAACCAAGATTATCGGAGTGTGCTCAGCTGTTGTAGGCTATTGTAATCCAAGTCTCATGTCAGGGTATATGGCTCAAGATGGCTGCAAAGCTGATAGCTGCTTTCTGCTAAAAGTCGGCCCCCAACAGGAGGGGAAAGGGGGATGTGAGCATAAAATCTTGATCAGTAGTCCCTCGCACTGAAATTCTGAAGATTGCTTTAAAAAAGAAAAGAAATGTCAATCAATATGCCCCAAATAACAACGCCTCAAGAGCAAGGGGTAACATGAAAGTTTAGATGGGGTTCTATCTCCAGTATGCTATCACATCACTCTGCAGCATTCTCCCATTCTCCAGCAAAATAAGTCAAGTGGGAGAAAACAAAACAACCCCCAAAAATCATTTAAATTCTATGCAAAGTGTCCTAAAAACACACAACAAACAAACCCTTGAATTAGACTCTAGACCATAGCAAGCACCTGAGGTATCTGAGCAGACCTTCCCTCCCCTGACTCTGGGTTAGTTGGATAGAAGTTTTGCTCCCAGCAGGAGTGGTAGAGAAAATAAGGGCTCCTATTCCTAGATGAGGTACCAAATCTCCTTGGATGCACCAGGCCACCCCAGTTCTCATCTCCCCTAGCTCCAAGTAGAAAGCTCATGGGTTACAGAGCTTCTCCTGGGAAAAAAAAAAAAACAACCAAAACCCAAGAACACCAGAGGCTCAATTGCTTTTATCTTACTTTACTCACTTGTAAGGATCAAGGCAAACTGAGAAGGCAGAGGCTGCCACACTGCCCACTCTGCTGTCAGAAAAGAGGCTTGGAGAGTCTGTTCAATGGGAAAGGCGATCCATAAGATAAGAGAACTCCAGCCAAAGAAACTGACTCCATTTCAAATAGTGACAGGTAGATCAAGCCTAAAAACTCTCATTTTTACTAAAGAGCCATAGGCAAAACCACAGGCTAGCCACTTTACCACAAATAACTAAGGCAGAGAGCCCTGCAGGATCAGAGGGTGTATCAAAGACTGGCCACAAAACCTGTTCCCAGAGGATCCTGGGAAACAGTGGAGGAAAGAGGCATTAGAAAGCTACCTCTATCCCTAGACATCCCTAGAATTAGACGAGGGCACTCTTTGGGAACCCTAAAGCCATTGCAGGTCTTAACCTCTAGAGGAAGGCTCAAAAAGTAGAACAAGGCCAATTAAGAACTAAATTTAGTCAATTTCTGTGGTTAGCGATCAAAACCAAACTCCCTAGGAACTCCAGGAGAGGGGTACAGTCAGACTTCCAGAATAAACTGTAAAATCTAAGGGACAGAGTTCAACAAAAATATCATATAGCATAAACTAAAGGACGGGTGGTTCAAAGGCAGGAAAGAAATGAAATTGCAAAGCCTAAAAGGAGCAAAGAGAAATCTTAGAATCAAAGTTCGAATTCATCATAGGAACTGAGGAGCAAACTGATCGACAGAGGGAAGAAGGGATTTTTTTTTTTCTTTAAATCAAATCTGGGAAATTAAAAGAAAAAAAAGCTGAAGAAGGCCAAAGAAAGCTGAAGAAAGGTGACCTAAGGAAGCCGTGGGGCATGTCAGCTGGATGAGCTCACAGCTGGATTATAGAATGTCCCATAAGAACAAGACAAAGCAAAGCATGCTGAGACAATACCCGCAGAAACCATGGCTAAAAGTATCTATTTGCTGAAAGACATAAACAGACTTCCAAGAAGCTCAAAAAAAACTTCAAACAGGGCAAACTCTCAGATCCCATCTAAAATGCACTGTGACCAGCTAGATGGAAGGTTTTAGACAGCAGGAGAGAGAACTCATCACTAACAAGGAATCCTTTTAAGACTATCAGCATACAGCTCTTCAGAAACAATGGAAGAGAAAGGCAGTGGCTGAGGTGTTCACAGAGCTGGACAAATTCTCACAAAGCACATCCAAATAAGACCCTGCCAAGCAACCAGGAAGGGATGACACATGCCTTTAGTCCTAGCACCCGGGAGACACAGCAGACGGAATAGTGAGCTTCAGACCAGCCTGGTCTACAGAGCGAGTTCCAGGGGAGTCAGGGCTACACAGAGAAACACGGCCTCAAAAATAAAAACAAAAAACAAAACAACAACCAAAACAAACAACAAAAGCCTGCCCCGCCAACCACCCAAAGAACAAAGAGAAGATATGATGAGAAAGGGAACTGAGACTCATAAAAAAAATGAACACTGTCTAAGCACATTAATGTTAGGAAGGAGATAAGAGAAAGAAGCAGAAAAATCGTTTAAAGAAATAAGGGATGAAAATGTTCACAGTTGGCTGTAAAACACCAAGCTGCACCTTCAAGAAGTCCAACAAACCTCAAACAGGATAAATGCAAACAACCACAAACAGCCTCATCATGACGAAAAAAAAAAAAATGGAAGCAAAAAGCTAAGAAATAAACTTGAAACCTATGGGGAAAAAAAAAGAAAGAAAGAAAAGGAAACAGCATGCGGCTGGGGGGTTGGGGGCTGGAAGACCACTGATGGACAGCTGACTTCTCGGCAGGTCCGGTGAGGGCTGGAAGCGGTTGGATGATGGTTTGGCAGGATACAGAAACACAGCTATCAGCCGAGAGTGTGCATCAGCAAAGCTGCCTTTGCAAAATGGAAAGGAAATAAGCAGCGAGACTCTTACCAGCAGATCTGCTATAGAGGAAATACTGTGCGAGCTTCCTTAACCAGAAACTAAATAAACCAAAATGGAACTTTTGATCCATATGAAAAACAAACAGTACTCATAAAGGCAATCCTGTAACTATTAACAAATAGTACGGGTTGATACTTTCTATGTAGCTGTATTTGAAAACCAACTTTATTAGATAATATGTTAATAACTATATTGTTTGACCTATAAGTATAGAACATAATAACAGCATGTAGTAATTAGGTGACAGCAGAGTTGGACTGAAGTAAAGAAATTACACTAGGTGGTAATTCAAACCACAGGCATAGAGAAAGCCAGAAACGGCAAATTTGAAAGTGAGTATATTACGCTTTTAAAAAGATATAAGTATTTTCTTCTTTTAGACTCTATAATAAACATAAAATTAAGTACATAATAGTTTTAACAATTAATTACTAGGTATAACATATATATGTACAACATGATATGTTACATATATACACATACCAATATCATAGCATAAAGATGGGGAAGAAAATTACAGAAACATAAAAATGAGTAATGTTTCTAGATTAAGTAAATTTTGATAATTTTTTTTAAAGCATGCATACAGAAAGCCCTACAGATTAGAGCAGAGACATGGATTAGGGTCTAGAATAAGAACTATGACATTAGAAGTTGGTTCTGCAAACAGATTAACAAAACTGACTTCATCAGTTAAGCTGATGAAAAGCAAAAGAGAAAAGGCCTAAGTTTTTAAGACATGAAAAGGACATTATTATTCAATAGAAAGGACATTAAGGAATATGTGTGGACTAATTGAATCACTTGGATGAGGTGAACAATTTCCTAAAGAAACTCAAGCCCCAGACACTGAGCCAAGAACATGTTTATCTGTAGACTATCTACACAATAGAATATTGTTCATTGGTCACTATAAATGCTAAGTGCTATATTGTGGAATAGCCATAGCAATTTGTGGGGAGCCGACAGAAGGCGGCTATCATCCGAGCAAAAGTATTTTCTTTTATAGTCACAAAGATTACAGGTTATACAATTTTATTTGCATAAATTCCCAGAATAGGCAACTAGGCAACTCCGTAGAGAAAGGAGTGGTAGCTGTCTAGGCTTGGAAACATGGAGGACCTGTAGGGGGTGTGAAGTCCAAGAGACATAAAATTTCTTTGGGGCTTATAAAAATATTCAAAAATTGGTTGTCATGATGGTTATCTTCTATATAAACTGTAATAAATAAATGCTATAAACACCTCAAAAAAGTCCTGTTCAAAGCATAAGAATATAAGAAACCAACAACAATGTTGCAAACAACAAACCACATGCATTTATGAGAATTTGCCACAGGGCTACTTGGTACTGGAGGAAAGGGGGATGGTGGTGGATTGTGATCAAAAGGAAAAGATAGCCCTGGCAAGGAAAATTGAAGCCCCCAACTGAGGCAGGCATCCATTAACACACTCACCAAATATTAAGAGTCTACCATGAACAATACTCTGGATTTACCATGCTTAAGGGCCAGCTAACTTCATGGAGATTCCAATCTAGCACGGAGAGGAGAGAACAGGTACACAAAGCTTCATGCAGAATACTGTAGAGGAATAAATGCTAAGCGAATAAGGGAGACAGAGTGGAGAGGTCTTATGCATCACACAGATGCTCTGAGGTGACATATGTGAAGGGCTGAGACATATAGTCCTGTGACTACACGGACCAGGCATCTCAGAAGAGGCTACTACAGACAGGAATGAACTGAAGAGCTTGAGAAATGACGAGAGCAGCAGGCCAATGAGCGGAGTGGAGACAGCAGGAGGGAGTCATAGAAGCCAGCCGGGACCAGATTATAAACTAGAGCTATAAGGGGGAAAAAAGGCATAGTAAGAGTGTAGAGTTTGGGGGCTGGGAAGAGGTATCTCATTAAAGTGTTTGCCTTGCAAGCACAAGGATTTCATTTTAATTCCCCAGTTATTTATATAGTTATGTCACCAAGGAGGCAGAGACCCATGGATCTCTGTGGTATATTGTGCAGCCTGCTTAGTTGAATTGGTGCGCCCTAGGCTAGTGAGACCATCTCAGAGAGAGTCTCCAGCTCCTGAGGAATGACACAAGGTTGAATGTTTGCCTCCACATGTATACACACATGCATGAGTGTGTGAGCATATACACATACAATACCAATATAGAAACCTTTGAATGTAGAGTGTCCAAGGGAAGAGATGGATCAATGGAAGCTTTTGAGGCTGTGGGGGGGTGTGAAAAGTGTGTCCATGAGTGAATAAGCATGGGTTACTGGGGTTGCAAATGCCATGCCTCTGTTTCTGTGGGGCAATATGAAGGCACCTAAAGCTGACAAGTTACATGCAGCTATAACAATACATGAGGCTTATCATAGGTCTTGAAGACACTCAAGGGTGACTGTGGAAAATAGATGCTCAGCGTGTGACTTTATGCATGGGTTTTGTCCAGGGAGGCTGCCCACCCTGTGAATGGGAGGAATCCTTACAAGGTTTCCTTAGCCACTTTGGGACATTGAAGCTAAGGGCTTAGGGAAACCTTGGTGTTCTATGGCTGCCCAAAGATCCAAAGCCAATTCCAGGTGCCCAAAACTACTAGTCTCCCCACTGGAGGCCTGAGAAGTCTATTGAACCTGTTGTTTTGCTGGTGGTTGGTGGAGGTGTGCCGAGCTCTGAAGAGCAGCAGTGGACTATTGATACCAAGTGCTAACAGAATGATACCAATTTTGTGTTTGGTTAGTGTCCCCTGAAAAGCACAGCTGTTTCGTTTTATAACTAAAGAGACAGGAGGGGTCAGAAAAATCTAGTACTTGTCCAGTGTCCCTGCCTCTGCATCCCTAACAGTGTTGCCAAGCATCCATGATGAACTGCTGTATAAAAAAAAAAAAAAAAAAAAAAAAAAAAAAAAAGGCAGTCACAAGATGTGAGCTGCAAAGAGACAGTGTCACTGAGACTAGAGGACAACTGTCCATCTGTCACCAGGCCAGAAGAAACACATCTGCCATCTTTACCCAGCCCTGGTCTAGCCTTTTCTGTGAATGAGGTGATGGTGCCCTTGCTCAGAGGTACACATCATTGCACCACCAGTGACAGCTGATATGTTTGGAGCACTGATATGTTTGGAGCACAGAAGGTGCTCGGTTCTCCCCAGCTATCAAAACCAATGCTGACAGAAAGGAGAGATACACAGGAAAGAGGCTGCTACAAGAAGAGGTAAACTGAAGGCCACACTGGCGCTTGGCCTGAGGCAGCCTCACTGGTCTGCACTGCAATCCATCATCATCCTTTAGAACAAAGTATATGATGTTCTCAGCAAGTTGTGTTTTTCCAAATTCTGCATCAGGAGTCTAGCAAGTGTGCCAGCATTCCACTCTGTTGCATTAGACCTGTCTCTCCAATTTGTGATGATTGCAACTTGACTTTAAGCTATAATGGGAATTGAGCCACTGAGCTCAGAGGACCAGCAAAAAAAAAAAAAAAAAAAAAAAAAAAAAAAAAAAAAAAAAAAAAAAAAAAAAAAAAAATGCTTTCTGAAGTACAGCTGTGTAAGAGTCCACGAATTGTCTACCCTGGACCCTCAAGCTTGGCTCCCACCTCCTGCGTGCACCCACATGCAGCTGCTCTCTTATGACTTCTGCTTGCCTCTGAATGCAAACATGGCTGGTGGTCAATGGGTTGTCCAGAGGAACTGTCACTTGGTGAGGTCTCTGGGAAGTGAAGGTCACATGAGGATGGCCAAAAGGACCCAAGACCTGTGGAGCTTCACATGCAGCATAGCCTGTCCCTGCTAGAGGCAATAATGTCCTCAGAGGCCTGCCTCTGGCTACCCGTACACCCCTGGCTGCCCATTCTGACAGCCTGTTCAAGCCCCCACAGATATAGATGAATAGCAGGCCATGTACGACCTGTTCTTCTCTTCCACCCATGCAGGACTATGTGTGCCTGAATTCTGTATCCAGTCCCGGCTGGAGTCCTTGAGATTTTTCTGTTGCTCTCTTGACCCCAGATTCTCAGCCCAGCCTGTGAATTCACATAGCTTTGTACAGCTGGCCCTCCTGTAGACTGATTCTGCATCTAAGTATTCAACCAACTGTAGATCAAGACAATTCAAAAAGCTGCATGCGTAAAGAGCACATTCAGACTGTTTCTTGTCTTCTTTCTCTAGACAATACAACATAACGAGTATCTGCATTTCATTTACTTTACTTTAAGTAGTATAAGCGACCTGGAGATGATTTAAGGTATATGGAGGATGTGCAAGGTTAGGTACAGATGTTATGCCATTTCACAAGACAGAATTGAGCATCTGTGAATTTTGGTGTTCATGGGGTCCTGGAACCAATACCCTGTGGTACTGAGGTTCAGAGTGTACCATTTTCTGTATTTCCGGGCATCCACACAGCAACTTCTTATTGCTCTAGCTATCAGTCTTCTCCCTGTCCAGCTAATTGCCTAAGCCCAAGCTCACTGAACGCTACAATCAATCTGTGTTCAACTTCTTGGCAAGTGCCCGTGACAAGGAAGCGGCTCTCCCTCTCCTTACCTGTGCCTGCATTTCTGTGGCCATTCACCCCAGGCTGATAGATAGGCACATCTTGAACAAAAGTCATTAGTCATGTGTAAAAGCTGGTACCTAGTCACCTTTATTGCATGGCACCATCTTCCCTCTATTGTACTTCTGCCTATTACTTTTTGATCCAACCCAGGGATGTTGATCTAACTGTAGAATCAGGCTACAAGACTCTTGACACTCATAACAGATGCAGACTTGGCCCATGATTTTTGTGACTTTGGGACCCAAAATAAAAAGGTGGTTGGAACAATGTTGAATGGAAACCTTTATCCCAAGGTCAACTAACCTTGACGCTCAATATCACAGATGGTCGGAAAGTCAGGGTAGGAGACTCGATGTGAAGCAGGCAACTGAAAAGTGAGATCAAGAGCCCCCGGTGCACAACCTGACTTGGATGAGGGAAAGCTCTGTGAATACTCTTCTTCAACAACCCAAGTCTGTGCTAGTCAGCTCTGCATCACTGTGACAAATGCCTGGTGTAAGTCAACTTAAAGGGAGCAAGGGCTTGTTCTAGTTTGCAGAGTCAGGATTCACAGCCCCTAGTTGGCTTCATTGGTTTAGGGTTTGGGGAAGGCCACACATTATCGTGGAAGCAGGTAGAAACCACTTGCCTTGTGGCAGCCAGGAGGGAAAGAGACAGGAAAAAGCTGGAGTCCTAATCCTTTCAAGGACATGACGACACCAATGACCAAACTTCCTTCTACTGGGTCCTAAAGTTTCTAACACGTTCAGTTCAATTAGTGACACAGGCTGAGGGCCAAACCATTAGAAAACGCAACACTTAGGAGACATTCAAAACATAAACTATAAACATATTCCAACTTGAGTAAACAATATTCAAACAATAGAGGTGACATGAGAAACTGTTTCCTTGGTGACAGAATAGGCAGAGGTAGGGGATGGTAGGATTATTTCTAGCCTGGGGTGCAGCTTGAAAGCTCAAAGAGAAGAGACACGGGGAATAAAAGATAAACAAGGCAGGAAGGACTTTGCTAAATTAGAAATGATGGGCACAGAACCAGGAGAAAGTACATCAGCAAGAGAACATTGAATGAAGTCTATTGGGCATCAGCAAGACTCAGGCTTGGTCTAAGTGCAATCAAAGGAATGGACAGAGAAGAGCTATGGTTAAAGTAGATGCAATGAACACATTGCCAAGGCTGGGCACCTTCCTAAGCTGTGTGTCCTTGGATATGTTGGTTTGTCTCTCTACACCTCCGTTTCCATGTGTGGATGCTACTTGCAGTCCGTTGCAGAGCTTTTGGTGGCTTGCCCACACCCAGCAGCTGCCTTGGGTTTCAGCTGAGCTAGTGTGGACACTTCCATTCTTGGACGTTCATACTTGTGCCAACATTTTTGCACCAGATGCTCAGGCCAGAGCATCATAGCCAGAATCCTCACCCTGTGCTGCATCTCTGAAGCAGAGGGATGGCTGCTCTGGGGGTGCAGGGAAGAAATGCTCCATGGCAGCTTGGATGAAGGGCAGACGGGGGCTGCTGGGGCGGTCGCAGGTAAGTTCTCCTGTGACTCCAGGGAAGGCAAGCTGTTCTTGACTGTGACATCTGTCTCTATAATGCCTCCAAACTGACACCTCTCATGTCACCCCATCATTACATCTCTCTGCCACCTTTGGCTTCAGTACTTACTTTCCAACGGGCAAACTCTAGCCAGGATCTTGTCCCTGGGTCTGTGTTCTATAACTAAGATAAAATACTTTTCTTTTGAGGTGTTATATGGCTAAAGAAGCTAATCCATGGAAGAAAAAAGCAGCCCAGTGAATGAAAAAAAAAAAAAAAAAAAAAAAAAAAAAAGCCCCAAAGCCCATGCATGGTCCAGTCTCCTAGCTGGTCGTAGTGCTATGGGACACTCCTCTGATGTTCTACATTTTCTATGTCCACTTATGAAGCCTTGGAAGGCCAGGTCTGATGATTTTGATGGCCACACTCTTGACAAGGGGTTTTAGGTCTTTGCATACTAGCTGTAAGGGTTACACATTTACTATAGTCAACCTTTCTTTTTCTAAATGCCAAGCATGTGGTATGGTCTGTAGACAAGGGCTGTTTTACCTCTGTGTGCAAAGCCATGCTTGATAGCATAAGGAGAAACATCCGGGAGGAAGCCACAACCCTAAACAGACCCCTCTTCTTTCATTAATTAAGCACCTGGAGGCTGTTTCTAGGTGTATGTCGGCCATCTACTGTGTGTAGAGTGCTGACCAGCTTAGGCTGATGCTGAGCTGCAAATCAACCAATGGAAAGGCACAAACCCCAGCCCAGAAGGTTGCAGGACCTCATGGAGTAGATAGATCCCATGTGCTTACAGGCAATAGCTTGGATCCTTATATGTGGTAAAGAATAACGTTCCTACCCTTAATTCTTCATTGTTTCTGTTGTCTTTTTACAAGACTCTATGAAGTCACAAGACTATACTGGAACTAATTTAATTAATGTAATGTATTTCTATCTATCTATCTATCTATCTATCTATCTATCTATCTATCTATCTTTGGCTCATTAAAAAGAGACAGACATTGTATACTCCTAACACTTGTATTTAATAATGTCTGTTGTGAATGTATTTTGACAACTTTATCTGGCACAAACATGTCTGATAATCAAGTTCAACACTGGATACCCTTAATTGACTCCATGAACTGAGAAATGACTCTACAGCTAGACAATGGTCCCTTCAAACACCCATAGTCACGTCAAACATCAAGCTATGAGACAAACACTGGGGGACATTTTACAAAATATTTATTCAGTACTTCTCAGAACGTCAAAGGTCAGCCAAAAGAAGGAAAGTTTGAGAATGTCACAGCTGAGAAGAGTCTGAAGAGACCGGAGTGTTTTAGTTACTGTTCTATTGCTGTCGCCAGGGTAACTCTTTAAAAAGAAAGCATTTAATTGGTGCCTTGCTCACAGTTTCAGAGTTAGTCCGTTATCATCATGGCAGGGAGCAGACAGGCATAGCACTGGAGCTGAGACCTTTACAACCTGATCCACAGGCAGCAGGCAGACGGAGACAGTGGCCCTAGCGTGGGCTTTAGAAACCTCAAAAGTGACATACGTCCTCCCACAAGCCCACACTTCTTAACCCTTCCCAGTTTATCAACTGGAGACTAAGCCTGTAAATATGTGGGCCTATGACACTTATTCCCATTCAAATTGCCACACCTAGTGACTAAATTTCCCAAGTAGGGTGCTAGGATAGAGTGAGAACACTTGGGAAGACTTGAAGAAAACAGGAGCTTTAACTATGAACATCTACACTGGCTAATCAGCTGTGATAAACAAACCATAGTAACATAAGATACAAATAGTAGTGGAGGCTGGATGTGTGGGAGGTAGGAACTCTGTGAATCTTTGTGGTGGGAATAAAAAGGCAGTACATGGACCTTCTCCAGGCCAAGCAGTCCCTGCCAATAAATTAGTCACCTGTTTTTGAAATATTTTAATACCATTCCCAAAGCTAATAGCTCTACATAAAAAACTTAACATAATGTTACATTGTAATGAGGTTCTCTAGAGAAATGGAACCAATAGAAGATGGATAAATAGATGATTGATACATACATACATACATACATACATACATAAAAACACAGATGCTATTGGATTAATTAGGAGAATTGACTTACTAAGTTATAGTAGCTGAAAGTCTTTCAATATGTGAGAAGTCTTTCAACAGTGAGAGTAAATCTTCCTACTTGGTCCACCAACTTGGAAATACTCTCATAGATATATCAGAAATAATGTTCTCCCAGATGCCTAAGTAGCTCTTAATCAAGTCAACACCTAAAATTAGCCATCACTCAGGTTTATAAAGGAAGATGGGTGAACACTTTCATTCGTATGGAAATCCTATGTTTCCCCTCAGAATCAAGGACCTTGGTTTCCCTTTTCCATCTTAGCATTTTTAAACAGCCTTCTTTACACACAGAATCAATTGCAAGCACGAGAAAGCTTCCTCACTGTTTTGCTCATGAACTATAAGTATTCTGGGTTCTCGATTGCCCTGTGATAGATCGTTTTAATTTCCAACTTAACACAACCTTGAATCACCCAAGAATAGAGTCTCAGTGAGAGATTGTCTATTTTGGACAGTTCTTTGGGGCACGATCTTATTAAGTTAATTGATGTGGGAAGACCCAGCACACTGTGGGTGGTACCATTCCCTAGGCAATAAATAAATAAATAAATAAATAAATAAATAAATAAATGAATGAATAATAAAAAAAAAAATCCTGAACTGTATAAGAGTAGAAACATCAAGCAGAGCACAAGCAAACAAACAAGCATGTGTGCATTGCTTCCTCTCTCCTCATGCATGTGGATATTTTCTTCTCTTTTTCTCTCTGTCTCTCTTTCTTTCTTTTTGTTTGTTTGTTTCTTTCTACCTTGACTTTCCCACAATAAATGAACAATAACCAGGAACTGTGAGCTAAAATAAGACCTTTTTCTCCAGTATTGCTTTGTGACAAGATATTTTAATATAACAGAACTGAAACTATGATACCCTCTCCTGATGATTTGAAAATTATGTATTTTAGCTCTAATTATATGATGTTGTATTCTCATAACAGTATTTAAATTGTTTCTGCCAATGTTAGATAAATATATATCTATACTTTTATAATCCCACAGTGCCAATAGTACTAGTATTGCTTCTTTTTTTTTTTAAATATCATG
Organism: Arvicanthis niloticus; assembly: GCF_011762505.2. Classification (NCBI taxonomy): domain Eukaryota; kingdom Metazoa; phylum Chordata; class Mammalia; order Rodentia; family Muridae; genus Arvicanthis; species Arvicanthis niloticus. The sequence continues at coordinate 26,777,015 of NC_047659.1, read as the reverse complement.
TGGGTCTGGTAAAGCTGATTCAGCAGGTAGAGATGCTGTCTTCACATGAGGTGACCAGAGACCTTTTCTATTTGCAACCCTTTTATCTCCTCCACTTGTCTTACTGCTTACCTAAGTCTTCAAACATTAGATGAAAAGGAGTGGAGAGAGTGGACATCCTTGTCACATTCCAAATTTAAGTGAAAATGCTTTGAGTTTTTCTCTGTTTAGCATGATGTCGTCTGTGGGCTTGTAGTTATCTTTACAATGTTGAGATATGACCCGTGTATCTCTACACTCTTCAGGACTATTTTCATGAAGTGATTTGAGATTTTGTCAAAAGCCTTTTCTGAGTCTATTGGTTGTCAGTCCTTAAGTCCTTAAGATTTTTCATTGTTGGCTCTTTATCTGGTTTTGGTATCAATGTAAAAATAGCTTCATAAATGAATTTGTAAATATTCCTTCCTTTTCTATTTTACAGAACAATTTGAGAAGTATTGGTATTAGTTCTTTCTTGAAGGTCTGTTAGAATTCTATGCTGAACCCATCTGACTTCCCTTAATTGGGAGATGTTTTAATTGCTGCCATGTTCTTGACTATCTCAGTGGTTGGTACATGTCTATGTAAGTTATATACTTCATCTTGACTCAACTTTGGTAGGTCGTATATATCTATAAGTTTGTCTATTTCTCTTAGATTTTCCAGCTTAGTTAAGTGGGGTAGAAGATGGGAAGGCAAAGGAGAAGAAGGAGTATGGAGAAGAAAAACTAACACTGAAGACTTTTGGTAAAGGGAACCCTTCAACTCTAGAAACTTCCTAGAATATATGCATATGCAGATATGTGCATATATGTGTGTATGTATTTCAAGACGGGGTTTCTCTGTGTAGCCCTGGATTCCCTGGAACTCACTCTGTAGACCAGGTTAGCTGCAAACTCAGATATCTGCCTGTCTCTGCTTCTGCCTCTGCCTCTGCCTCCTGAGTGCTGGGATTGAGGCATGTGTCACTACTACCTGACTGCATATATACATACATATATATTTAAAAAGGGTTTAAAATGTAGTTACTCTATAACAAGGGGACATAACCTCTCCCAGACACAATAGGTTATCAAGTATAAAGCCCAATGACAACAACGAGTCACCTCTTTAGGAGCTGTTGGTCAGTGGGGACCCATAGACCCTTCAAAAGTTATAGGTTATTGCCATTGCTCCTTGTCTACCTTCAGCACTTGATGGTGAGACCATATTGCTGATGACACTGTATAGGGCTGTGAAAGGGATCTTGGTTTTTGGTAGAAGCACTGGCTGAAAGTAGCCCAGAGACCCTGCAAGGCCACACTCCCAGAATCCAGGCTTCTAACATGTAGCGTAGAACTCCATTTACCTGCACCGTTCAGTCACATAGGATCCAGCCCCTCCCAAAGAGCACAGGTAGAGGGCATGACTACAGGCCTCAGCCTCAAAAGATTTTCATATTAATGAGTTACCTAAAGGCCAGAGGGCGTGGCCAATTACGGTTTCCTTTTTCCAGACCCTCCCTGCTTCAACCTTCCTATTTAACTCAGGTTTGCCCTGAGTTTTGGGGTGGGTGGGGCGCACATCCAGACCATCTACCATCTGCCATGCCAATAAAGCCGTTTTGGAACCCGGGACTTCCTCGTGTCATTGGAGCCTGCCATCTTGCAGCCATCATGGAGGACTTCCCTGCGCCCCACCCACCGGCTCCCTCAACACCATATACCTGAGTCATTACACATGGTACAAATTGAGAGGCTTCATACCTACTGGCTAGCTGTCATAGCATTAAAATGTGTTACATGTGCTACCAAGGGAGGAAATTAATCATTAGTGTTACCCAGCTGCCAGTCCTGAACCTACAATAATCGACCAATGTGACAAGAACTGCACAGTAGGGCCTGGAGATATGGCTTAGTGGTTAAGATCACTGGCTGCTCTTCCATAGGATTTGTATAGATCCAAATATGATATCAAGGTTATACCTATAAATCAAGGACATCAAATAACCCAGAATCCCAAGTGTCTCATAAGTGCCATTGGGTTCTTTTTCCTGTAGCTTGTTTGAGTTGGAAAGCAAAGGTCACATGCTGCAATTAGTTAAGGTAATTTTTTTTTTTTGTTGCTGCTGTTGTTCCATTTTTAGGTTTTCTTCCATAACCTCCCAAACCCTCCCTCAATGTATCTGTTGAAAAATATGGGTTGTTTGTGTCACTGTTTCTCAAGTCTGGCCTTTTTTGAAGGTTTATTTTTTCCTATTTTATCTGTATGAGAGTTTTGATTACGTGTATGTGTATGTACTACATGTGTATCTGGTATCCCAGGAAGTCAAAAAAGGGCATCAGATCATCTGGTACTGGAGCTTCTGGTAGCTGGGAGCTTCCAGGTGGATGACGGGAATCAAGCTCAGGTATCCGAAAGAATAACAAATACTCTCAACAACTGAGCTATCTCTCCAGCCCCAAGTCTGGATTTTGCTGGTTTCTTTCCTAGAATGTCAGACTGACCATTCTTTCTTCATGGCTGGAATACTTTGATAAAAGTAACTTTCTGTCGAGTCCTGTTTTGCCTCGTGTCACGGTTAGTAAAGATAAGACTGGGTAACAATTTAACTCTTTCTTTTACTTAACAGTTTTCAAAATAATGACTGCATTTCCCTCCATCCTCCAATGATGGCCGTTTAAATTTATTCTTGCTGTCCTTACCACTTTCCTACTATTACACACTCATGCATTTAAATATATACGGTGTGCTTTTGGTCCGCTGTAGTTATCATTGTGGGTGTTAGTGACACCCAGATCGTCCAAGTGGCACCTCTTGCTGTGCTCCCAACAACAGACTAGGTGAAGATAAAAGAAAATGTTATGGGTCCCATGAATTATAGATTCTTTTTCCCTAGCCTGAGTAGCTAAAGTTGCCCCTCTGGTTTGCCAACCAGAGGCCAGTTAATCCCTAAACAAAGAATGCAGAGTTACAAGGCAAAGGGCTACCGAGGCATCCCAGGAATGCATCCCAGGAATGAAGATCCTGATAAGGAACTGCTCCCCGCCCCCATGGACCGGTTTGGCCAGATGTTCAAAAATTGGAAAACAACCAATCGTATGCACCCGCGCGAAAGTTTCTCCTTTTCCCACCCCGAGCTTATATAAACCCTAAACCCTGGAGCCACGAGGTCGATGCCCCTGTCTCCCACATTGAGACACGTGTCGGCCCGGAACGTTCCGCCATTAAACTACCTCGTGTTCTTGTATCAAGTTGGTCTTCCGTGTGTCCTTTGGGTGCGCGCCATCCCGTGATTCGAGTGGGGTCCCCTTTTGGGGGCTTCCCGAGCCTTACATCCTGGTGCATTGGCCGGGAAGCTCGTCCGGGGTTTGCGTGATCACCTAGGACCTCTGAAGACCTCTTGGAGGTGGGTTTAAGTCTGTGTGTCTGTGTGTCTGTGAGTGAGGTGTATTTGAGTGCGGTGTTTGGGTGTGGATTCTGGTTTCTGGCTCTGATTTAGGTTCTGACAGCTGCCGTTGTGAGACCGTGAGGTCCAATGGCCTGAGGCTGAAAAATCTGGGAGACGTCCCAAGTGGTAGGGAGTCAGGATAGCCTGACTGCCCATTTTTTGAATGAAGGAGACGGAGCACTCCCCCTATAGGGGAAGGTAAGAGGACCTGCCCCATCGGAACTTGCATTTGGCTGACTATATAAGACTAAACGTGGGCGAGTGAGTTTGGCGGTGATAGGGTTTTGCGTTCGTATTTGTTTTTTGTGCTAGGGTCTTGTGTTCTTATCCTGTTTTTGTGATAGGGTTTTGCGTTCGTATTTGTTTTTTGTGCTAGGGTCTTGTGTTCTTATCCTGTTTTTGTGATAGGGTTTTGCGTTCTTATTTGTTTTTGTGCTAGGGTCTTGTGTTCTTATCCTGTTTTTGTGATAGGGTTTTGCGTTCTTATTTGTTTTTGTGCTAGGGTCTTGTGTTCTTATCCTGTTTTTGTGATAGGGTTTTGCGTTCTTATTTGTTTTTGTGCTAGGGTCTTGTGTTCTTATCCTGTTTTTGTGATAGGGTTTTGTGTTCTTACCCTGTTTTCGTGCTAGGGTCTTGTGTTCCTATCCGGATTTTGCGTTTTCTGGTGGACGAGATGGGACAGGCTGTGACAACCCCCTTGTCTTTGTCTATGGACCATTGGTCGGATGTTAGGGACAGAGGACGCTTATTGTCAGTAGTTGTAAAAAAGGGGCCTTGGCGGACCCTTTGCACCTCTGAGTGGCCAACTTTCAATGTGGGATGGCCACCTCGAGGGACTTTTGATTTACCCACCATTAGAGCCGTTAGGGCAGTTGTTTTTCAGGAAGGATCAGGGTCGCATCCAGATCATCAACCATACATCACCGTGTGGGAAAACTTGGCTCGCTATCCACCCCCGTGGGTCGAGCCTTTCCTCCCACCTCGCCAACCAAGCTCCCGGGTCTTGGCTGTGCGAGAGGGCTCCACAGAAGGAAGACTGAAACCACGTCAGAATGAAGGCGAGCCCAGCACCCCGCCGGTGTCCGTTTCAAAGATATACCCTGATATAGAAGAACCCCCTGAATGGCCCACTCCCCTGCCTCCACCTTACCCCTCAGCTCCCCAACCTGCACCCCTGCCCTCAGCCCCCGAACTGGCCCCAGCCTCCGGGGCCACAGGGGGGCCCTCAGCAGGTACTAGGAGCCGACGTGGAGCCACTCCTGTAGGACCTGACTCCACCATGGCGCTGCCCCTTAGGGCCGTTGGGCCGCCCCCAACTGGCGAGAACGAGCTGCAGCTCCTGCAGTATTGGCCTTTTTCCTCCTCTGATCTCTATAATTGGAAAGTTAACCATCCCCCTTTTTCAGAAAATCCTGCAGGACTCACAGGCCTGATAGAGTCCCTGATGTTTTCCCACCAACCCACGTGGGATGATTGTCAGCAGCTCCTACAGACACTGTTCACTACCGAAGAGAGGGAGAGGATTCTCCTTGAGGCTCGGAAAAATATCCGAGATAATCAAGGACGCCCCGCCACTCAGGCTGCTATAGACGAGGGGTTTCCCTTGACCCGTCCTCCGTGGGATTACCACACGGCAACAGGTAGGGAACGGCTGTCCATTTACCGCCGGGCTCTCGTGGCTGGTCTCAGGGGTGCAGCGAGAAAACCCACCAATTTGGCAAAGGTAAGAGAGGTTATGCAAGGAGCGACTGAACCCCCCTCTGTGTTCCTAGAGAGGCTCATGGAAGCTTACCGTAGGTACACTCCTTTTGACCCTATGTCAGAGGGGCAGCGAGCTTCTGTAATCATGGCTTTCATTGGGCAGTCCGCCCCGGACATTAGAAGGAGGTTACAGCGTATTGAGGGATTGCAAGATTATACTATCAGAGATGTGGTGAAGGAGGCTGAGAAAGTGTATCATAAGAGAGAGACAGAGGAAGAGAAACAGGAGAGAGAAAAGAAAGAAAGGGCTGAGGATGAAGATAGAAGGGAAAAGAGACAAGAAGAGAACCTAACTAGGATACTGGCCGCAGTGGTAGGAGAAGGAAGGCATCAGGGAACTGGTAGGGCTAGACAGACAGGGAACCTGGGTGACGGCAGAAGGCAGGGGCCAAGGAGACCCAAAAGAGACCAGCTGTTACTAGAGAGAGATCAGTGTGCATACTGTAAGGAGAAGGGCCATTGGGCCCGAGAGTGTCCTAAAAAGAAAGAGACCAAAGTGCTGTCCTTAGATAATGAAGATTAGGGAAGTCGGGGTTCGGTTCCCCTCTCCGAGCCTAGGGTAACTCTGAAAATAGAGGGGACCCCTATAGATTTCTTGGTGGACACGGGAGCAGAATATTCTGTGCTTAAAAAACCTCTGGGAAAGATACAAGATAAAAAGACGCTGGTGATTGGGGCTACAGGACAAAAACCGTATCCGTGGACTACTTCTCGTACAGTGGATCTTGGAAGAAACCAGGTATCCCACTCATTTTTAGTAATACCAGAGTGCCCTACGCCCTTACTGGGCAGAGACTTGTTAACCAAATTAAAGGCCCAGATAAAATTTGCCCCCTCTGGACCGGAACTGTCATGGGGAACTGAGACACCCCAAACGTTAATATTGTCCCTTCAGCTAGAAGAAGAATACCGGCTATACCAAGAGAGAGAGAAGCCCCCCGAGGAGCTTCAGGAATGGTTACTTCGATTTCCTCAGGCGTGGGCTGAGACAGGAGGCACGGGAATGGCTAGACAGGCCCCCCCTGTGGTGATTGAGCTCAAGTCTGGAGCCACCCCCATTGGGGTCCGACAGTACCCCATGAGCAAGGACGCCAGAGAGGGCATACGCCCCCACATTAAGAGACTGTTAGAACAGGGGATTTTAGTCCCTTGCAGGTCCCCTTGGAACACCCCCTTATTGCCAGTAAAAAAACCGGGGACAAACGACTATCGTCCGGTACAGGATCTTAGGGAAGTCAACAAGAGAGTACAAGATGTCCACCCTACAGTGCCCAACCCCTACAACTTGCTCAGTACATTGCCACCCACTCGAACCTGGTATACCGTCTTAGATTTAAAAGATGCCTTCTTCTGTCTGAGGTTACATCCAAACAGCCAGCCCCTGTTTGCTTTCGAGTGGCGGGACCCTGAGAGTGGGAGAACCGGACAACTCACGTGGACAAGGTTACCCCAAGGATTCAAAAACTCCCCAACACTGTTCGATGAAGCTCTACACCGGGACCTTGCCCCCTTCCGCGCTAATAACCCGCAGGTGACTCTTATCATTTATATTGATGACATTTTACTGGCCACAGAGACCCGAGAAGATTGCGAACTGGGGACTCAGAAGATCCTGGCTGAGTTAGGTGAGTTGGGGTATCGGGTCTCTGCTAAGAAAGCACAGCTATGTCGAACTGAGGTGACATACTTGGGATATACCCTAAAAAATGGTCAGCGGTGGCTCACAGAAGCCAGAAAACGAACAGTCACACAAATCCCAACCCCAACCACCCCTCGCCAGGTAAGGGAATTCCTGGGGACCGCGGGATTTTGTAGGCTTTGGATTCCAGGATTCGCCACCTTGGCAGCCCCTTTATATCCCTTGACAAAAGAAAAAGGGAAGTTCATCTGGACAAAAGAACACCAGGTGGCTTTCGAAACTCTTAAAAAGACACTGCTACAGGCCCCTGCCCTAGCACTGCCAGATTTAAGCAAGCCTTTTACCCTATATATTGATGAGAGAAAGGGGGTTGCCAGAGGGGTCCTCACCCAAGCTCTAGGACCTTGGAAGCGTCCGGTGGCTTATCTGTCAAAAAAACTAGATCCTGTGGCTAGCGGATGGCCCTCTTGCCTGCGAGCGATAGCTGCAACAGCCACACTGATAAAAGATGCTGATAAGCTAACTCTGGGCCAGAAAGTGACAATAGTGGCCCCCCATGCTCTCGAAAACATCATCAGACAACCGCCAGACCGCTGGATAACCAACGCTAGAATCACCCATTACCAGAGCTTGTTACTAACAGAGCGAGTGACTTTTGCTCCACCTGCCGTCCTCAACCCCGCCACCCTGCTACCTGAAGCCGATGAGACCCCAGTACATCAGTGTGAAGAGATACTGGCTGAAGAAGCAGGGACCCGGTCAGATTTGACCGACCAGCCGTGGCCTGGGGCGGAGACCTGGTTCACCGACGGAAGTAGCTTCGTGAAAGAAGGTAAGCGAAGGGCTGGGGCAGCGGTAGTAGATGGAAGGACTATCATTTGGGCTAGCAGCCTGCCGGAAGGAACTTCGGCGCAAAAAGCAGAACTTATTGCTCTGATCCAAGCCCTAAAACTGGCAGAAGGGAAGTCTGTAAACATTTATACTGATAGCCGATACGCTTTTGCAACAGCCCATGTTCATGGGGCAATTTACAGACAGCGTGGGTTGCTGACGTCTGCTGGCAGAGACATTAAAAATAAAAAAGAGATTCTTGATTTACTAGAGGCTATCCACTTGCCACGAAAGGTGGCAATCATCCACTGCCCAGGACACCAGAAGGGGACTGGCCCTATTGAAAAGGGAAACCAGATGGCAGATCAGATGGCTAAAGAGGCGGCACACGGACCAATGACTCTTATAGCCAAAGTGGGGTCCCGCCAGGATGAGAGGGCCCTGGAAAAGACAGCCCTCACAGAAGAAGAGGGGCTAGAATACCTGACCAGTATGCACCGCCTCACCCACCTGGGGGCCAGAAAAATGATAGAACTATCCAACAAATCCCCTTACCACATTCCTAGGCTCCAAAAGACAGCCGAAGATCTGGTAAGAAACTGCAGGGCGTGTGCCCTCACTAATGCCGGATCCAGCAGGCATAGTGGGGGAAAGCGCCTACGGGGAGATCGACCTGGAACTTATTGGGAGGTCGATTTCACAGAAGTAAAACCTGCCCGATACGGCAACAAATATCTTCTAGTTTTCATAGATGTTTTCTCAGGGTGGGTTGAAGCATTTCCCACTAAGAAAGAAACAGCAAATGTAGTGGCCAAGAAGATACTGGAAGACATCCTTCCCCGATTTGGAGTACCTAAGGTAATTGGGTCAGACAATGGGCCTGCCTTCGTCGCCCAGGTAAGTCAGGGACTGGCCAGACAACTGGGGATAAATTGGAAGTTACATTGTGCTTACCGACCCCAGAGCTCAGGACAGGTAGAAAGAATGAATAGAACGATTAAAGAGACCCTTACGAAATTATCGATTGAGGCCCGCGGGATTGACTGGACAGCCCTTCTCTCCCTAGCCCTGTTCCGGGTCCGGAACACACCCGGACCTTTGGGACTAACCCCCTTTGAGATACTGTTTGGTGCACCTCCGCCTCTGTTTGAAACCCTAGATAGTGTGACACGCCCTGATGACAATAATTTTATACCTTCCACCCACCTTTTAGCCCGTTTAAAGGCCCTTGAGACGATCAGGAGAGATATTTGGGAACAGCTGAAAGACACTTACACCGCCGGAGATCCTGCAGTTCCCCATCAGTTTGAGATTGGAGACGCCGTCCTGGTGCGGAGACATCGGGCGGGAAATCTCGAGCCGCGCTGGAAAGGACCCTACCTGGTACTGTTGACAACTCCAACCGCCATTAAGGTGGAAGGGATCCCCACCTGGGTTCATGCTTCACATGTCAAAAGGGCCCCTCCTGAAACTAGTCCAGATGAGTGGATTTTGGAAAAGACTAATAATCCTCTTAAGTTGCGTTTATGTCGTAAACGCAACCCTGAGTCAGGACAGCAACCCCCATGCCCCGATGCGACAAACCTGGGAGGTGATTAATGAAGAAGAAAACACTGTGTGGTCAATTTCTGCTATACATCCTCCATGGACTTGGTGGCCAGATCTTACGCCTGATATTTGTAAGTTAGCAGCCGGATTGCTTACCTGGGATCTTCCAGACCACACAGACCTAACTAAACCACCCGCTGAAAGACAGTGTGTTCCTAACGGGATAGGAGGCACACTTGGGTGCTCAGGACAATTCTACCGAGCTAATCTCCGGTCCTCAGGATTTTATGTTTGCCCTGGTCAGGGCCACAATCGGAAGCTCCGACACAAGTGTGGGGGGACCTCTGATTTTTATTGCGCTACATGGGGATGTGAAACTACTGGTGAGGCCTACTGGAATCCTACTTCCACATGGGACTTGATTACGGTAAAGAGGAATAGCAGCTATGATAAGTCCAACCAAGGAGAGAGAGATAGTTCTAAATATCCTGAGAATGGGTGTGGATTTGAAAATAGTCCCAATGGAGCCTGTAAAAACAGCTACTGCAACCCCATAGTTATAAGATTCACTGATGCAGGGAAACGAGACCATCGGAGTTGGCTTAAGGGAAACAACTGGGGATTGCGTATAGATGCTGCTGGAAAAGACCCTGGGTTAATTTTTAAAATTAAGTTGACCCTAGAAACCCCCTCTCCAACACCTATGGGACCTAACAAAGTCCTTCTTGCTCAGGGGCCCCCTCCAAAGTCCCTTACTCAAACACCAGTACAACCTGCGCCAGTGACTGCTGGTCTTTATTATTTTACCCCCTCACAAGGCCCCAAGATCTTGACCACACCACCCGATCCTTCGACAGGACAGAGACTATTTAATTTGGTCGTTGGAGCCTTCCACGCTCTAAATAATACAAGCCCAGACTCTACTGAATCTTGCTGGCTATGTTTAGCAATAACACCCCCATACTATGAGGGAATCGCCATGAACGGTGCCTTTAATAACACCACTTCCCATCACTCCTGCACTTGGGGAACTGAGAGAAAACTAACTCTAACTGAAGTATCGGGGTCAGGTTCAGGACTCTGCCTAGGTACCCCACCTGCCTCCCACAGACATCTGTGTAATCAGACAGTCTCTCGTCCTAAAACATCTATCACCTATTATTTGGTACCAGGGCCCAACCGATGGTGGGCTTGCAGTACAGGACTCACCCCTTGTGTGTCTACAAGTGTATTCGAACCAACTACAGACTTTTGTGTGCTTGTGCAGCTGGTACCCAGAATTTATTATCATGCTGTGGGTAGTTTCGAAGATAAATTCGATATTAGGCCAAAGATATACAAGAGAGAGCCAGTTTCCCTCACTTTAGCCATCTTACTGGGTGCAGGCATTACTGCTGGCATAGGAACAGGAGCTGCCGCACTGGCCACCGGCCAGCAAGGCCTTAATGCTCTCAGTACTGCTATTGATGAAGACCTAAAAATACTAGAAAAATCTGTTTCCAACTTAGAAAAATCTTTATCATCGCTATCAGAAGTAGTGCTCCAAAACAGACGAGGGCTCGATTTGTTGTTTTTAAAAGATAGTGGGCTGTGTGCAGCCCTTAAAGAAGAGTGTTGCTTTTATGCTGACCATACTGGAGTAGTCAGAGACTCGATGCAGAGGCTTAGAGAAAGACTAGATAAGAGACAAAAAGATCGAGATGCCCAACAGGGCTGGTTCGAGTCCTGGTTCTCACGATCTCCCTGGATGACTACCTTATTTTCTGCCTTAGCTGGACCGGTGATGATAATTTGCTTAATTTTGATTTTCGGCCCATGTGTGATAAATAGAGTTATGACCATCGTCAAAAATAGAGTTGATGCTGTCCAATGAATGGTGTTGAGACTACAGTGCCAACCACAGGAAGATCCTGATAAGGTAGAAAATGATTTTTAGAGCCTAGGCTAGATATTTTAAGGTTAAAATTATTCAGGAGAGGGAGAGGGAAAATAAAAGAAAATGTTATGGGTCCCATGAATTATAGATTCTTTTTCCCTAGCCTGAGTAGCTAAAGTTGCCCCTCTGGTTTGCCAACCAGAGGCCAGTTAATCCCTAAACAAAGAATGCAGAGTTACAAGGCAAAGGGCTACCGAGGCATCCCAGGAATGCATCCCAGGAATGAAGATCCTGATAAGGAACTGCTCCCCGCCCCCATGGACCGGTTTGGCCAGATGTTCAAAAATTGGAAAACAACCAATCGTATGCACCCGCGCGAAAGTTTCTCCTTTTCCCACCCCGAGCTTATATAAACCCTAAACCCTGGAGCCACGAGGTCGATGCCCCTGTCTCCCACATTGAGACACGTGTCGGCCCGGAACGTTCCGCCATTAAACTACCTCGTGTTCTTGCATCAAGTTGGTCTTCCGTGTGTCCTTTGGGTGCGCGCCATCCCGTGATTCGAGTGGGGTCCCCTTTTGGGGGCTTCCCGAGCCTTACAAAGACATCACCAGCCAGCATACCACTGCTGTTAGTCCTGGTCAACATGCCGGGTGAAAAACCCACATGGGAGCTGTTCACCTTAACAATGATTGCATTTGTACAAACCTTGGATAATACAGAGGCTCTTAGCCTGCCAGAGGAAGGGCTGTATGACTCAAGAGCAGGCTATGCTCTTCTGCAGAGACAAACACATTCCTTGGGTTAATGTTCATTACAGGTAAATTCACTCCCTCTCCTCTCGGGATCTAGGCAAATAGCAAGTCATCACCATGGAAGTCAAACAGTCTTCTGTTTCCCTATATTGGTTTATTCTTTGTACCACGAAGAATCTCTCTGTGAAACTTTATATGCTCTTCTGATATTTTTTCCAAGGGATACACAGCTTACACACACAGGTTTCATGTGTGTACAGGTTGATAGAGATTTATTTTTCAATAGATGCACATTCTGTGTGTCTGTCGGTTGCCCTGTCCCCATCTACAGAAGTGTCCCACTTTTGACTCCTCTCGGTCACTACCTTATCACTCAGCACCACTGGTTTGTTTTTAGTCACTGAAACATGTTTGTTTGTTTTGGACTTACTGATGTGTTTTATAAAAAATAAAGAGGAGAAGGAATATGTTTGGTGGATGTGAAGTCCTGTGTGGGGGAAGGGGTGCCTCTGTGGGCCCATGCTGAAGCATTCCTTCCTCCATGAGGGACCAGCCATAGTATAGAATACAGTTTATTCAACACATTGGGAGGGGAGTTGAGAGGATAGTAGAGATAGAGAAAAGCAGAGAGAGAGCGAGAGAGAGAGAGAGAGAGAGAGAGAGAGAGAGAGAGAGAGAGAGAGGAGAGGAATAGAGGCCAGCCACGAGCATGTGGAGAGAGAGGGGGGAGGGGATTGGAGGAAGAGGGGATAAGGGACAAGAGGACAAAGCAAGAGCAAAACGTCAAGAGAAAAAGGAGGCGGCCAGCAGCCCCTTTCATAGTGAGTCAGGCACGCTTAGCTGTTGCCAGGTAACTGTGGGGCGAAAGCCTAGACAAAACGCCAACACTTACAAATGGGATTCTGTAGAACGGACTCTCCAGTTTTTGGTTTCTTCTTTACCCTTTTAATGTGAATTCCTGTTGGTGGTGGTCTGTTTCTTTTGAGCACGGAGTGGCTACACATCAGAATTTGTCAATCGTTTCACCATCTGATGGTCATTTGGATTGTTCCCAGGTTCTGCCTATGCTAACTAAAGCTGATATAAGCACAAGTCTTACAGTGGACACCCATCTTTCATTTCTCCTGGACAGAAACTGGGCTTGGATTTTCAGGATTATGTGTTTATGAGATACTTCTAAGAGTTTTACCAAGTGACTGCAGCACAACAAATTCTCACTCTACTGTGCTAACATTCCAACATCCCCCCATTCGCACCAGCACTGGGCTACGATAGGAGACCATCAAATTCTGGGAGCTATAGTACGTTTGGAGTGGTCTCTGATGCTCCAGGGTCTTCCCTCAACTGTAACCCAAGCGCTCATAGATTTCTTCATTTATTGAGCAGTTACTTTGGATCCTCTACTCTGTTAGGTTCTTCATATCCAGGGACCACACATACTGTACTTTTAGGAGACAAACAGCCACTGTGTGTGATCAGACAGAGAATAGGGGGTAAAAAGCCCCCTAATGTCTCATAGTCAGAAAGTGGCTGGTAGGCCTTGAGTAGCGATCCTCAGCCTTGTCTGCAAGTTAAACCACGAGGCAGCGAGAGCGAGTAAGTTAAAAAAAAAAAAAAAAGTCTGGTGCAAAGCGCTGACCTCAGAAGTTCGGATTTAATTGGCCCTGGAGAAGCTCTCAGACACCGATATTTTTAAAAATTCCTTAGCTGATTCTGATGACTAGAACATCTAATTCAAAATGTACTTTGAGTCCCTTGCTCAAGGTTTGGCTCTTAAGAATCGCTGGCCCATCAGCTCAGGAAGAATTAAATAGCAGACCATCCTGAGTCTGTATCAGCGTCATCCCCAGACTGTGCGCACAGAAAGAGCGCCTGGCTGACGCAGTTCTCGCTATGAGACTGGAGATGCTTTAGGTTTTAATTTAAGAACTCTTTTTAAAAATCCACTCTGTCTTCCACCCCCACTTCCCAGGAGGCAGCACACCCAGACGTCAGCTCCAGAAACCAGATCCAATTCTGGAGGTTTGCAGCAGCCTGGGGAGCCATCCGAGGTGTCCTTGCAGGCAAGCAGTCACAATTGGCAATCCACACTTGCAGAGGGGTCTCAGTGTTTCATGCGAACAGCTCTCTCACTGACAATTTTCAATTTGCTCTCATTTAATGGTCCTTCAAGGAAGGCCGCTATGTGGTGGGGGAGGGGCCCACTCTGTTTTGCAGCGTTCTATCGACAGGACTGTGGCTTTGAGAGGCTAAGCCGCATTCCCCAACCTCCAGCAAATAGCTCTCTCTAAAATAATACTTGTCTTGATGTTCCTCCCTGTGATGTTTATAGCTCCTTGTGATGAGCCACAGCGATTCTTATTTATTTTAGAATCCGACCCCCGCTATCACTTGTTTGAGGTAGAGAAAAGAGGAATTTCATGAATGACTCCATGGAACACTTAGATTGCCATCATCATTAGAGTGTCAAAAAAACATGGTATGCAAACGATGCTTGTTCCCAGCCATCAAATTGTGCAGAGCACCACGTAAGGATTGCTTCAGGGAAGCCAAACGATCTTCACCAAGAGTCACTCTCTCCAGAAAGCTCAGGACCCTGTTCATCAGAACAGAGACAGGGGCTAGGGGCACCTTAGGAATGGGTGGGGTCATGAGAGCACACACCCAGAACAATGAATGGCTTTCAAGGGTGGTCCATGGGCTGCTATGCTAGCATGAGCATCACCGGGCACAGGAAACCCCTCAGCCAATCTCGGATCTCCTACAAGCAGAGTCTCTGGGGCTGGGGTTCGACCACCTGTGTTTTCAGGAGCCCTCCAGGTGATTCTGAGGGATTCTGAGCCACTGAAAGAGTCTCAGAAAAAACTATCTCTCTTGGAAAATGTGAGCGCCAAGAGACCAGCAGGGAAGAACCCCGATGCAGTTAGTTCTTCCTGGTCATTTCTTTGCTGCTGCCGTGTAGAGATGTGTGTGAGCTAGGCAGGTGAAAGCTGAGAGCAAAGCTTTGCTGACCGCTGGCTGCTATTCCAGGTGGCTGCTGGAAGAATGAGTCAGATCCAGTGACAGAACAGCTGCATAAGCAGTGCCCCATCCTCCAGGCGCACCAGGTCTGCAGACACACCTAGAAAGGATACCGGATGAATGGAAGCTAGGAAACTGGGAAGAAGAGAAGGGGTGGGGGTGGGGATGTCTGGAAGTCTTCTCAGCCCGTAGGAACAGACTGAACATCAGACCCCAGCTGACTGCGGGGAGCAAGATAAACAATTCGAAAACAAACAAGAAGAATTTCATCCTCAAAGCAGAGAGACATGGAGAAAAACAGGTTGGGGGTGTGAAGATGAGCCCCCAAATCAGGGTATTCTTACAGTGCTAGGCTGGTTTGGAAAGACACACAAACATGAAGAT
Organism: Arvicanthis niloticus; assembly: GCF_011762505.2. NCBI lineage: Eukaryota > Metazoa > Chordata > Mammalia > Rodentia > Muridae > Arvicanthis > Arvicanthis niloticus. Next base: position 26,761,752 of record NC_047659.1, on the reverse strand, counting down.
GACAATAAAGAAAAAGAAGCGTAGTGGGCTTGCAGATTCCGGGGGGGTGTGGGGGCCTGTGGAGCTTGGTATCATACAGGGACTCTGGGAAGCCAGGAGAGGGAGAAAGCTTAATTAGAGCCTTCCTTGGACTCCTGCCTTTCTGCACGGTGGGGTGGGTGGGGCAGTGCCCGAAGGCCTAGACCTAACTAGTGTGAATCATCCCCCTAGAGCTGGGTCCTTGGTTATCTGCTTTCTGGCCATGCGGTCTTTAGAACAGGTGAAAGGTATCTCCATCCTGGGATAAGGAAAGAGATATGAGGGGTACTCTGCCTGGCTGGCATGTCTGCAGAGGGAAGCTTCCCCATGGGGGTGTCTCTAGGAACCCCCAAAGCAGAGTTTCTTATTCTCTTTCCCTGCAGAAACAAAAGGTGGGTTAATACATGAAGTAATAAAGTGGGATTCTTAAAGGCCCCTCCACATTGGCCACTGCTATCAGGAACTGTATAATAGGGGCAATCTTCAGCCATCAAACATTTGGGGCATGAGCAGTGTGACGGATGGATGGCCTGGATCTTTGCAGTTTGATTTAGCTTGTGTACACATCAATGTAACAAAGGAAGCTGGTGGGAACTCATGCTGAGCATTGGTCAGGAGAGGTACTTGGAAAATGGCATACAAATCCGGATCTGAAAGGCTCTCTGGGAGAGGCAGATGGTGAGAGGGCTGAAGAGAGATTTGCCTCAGTTTAGACAACTTGACAACAGCTGAGAGGCACAGGCACAGGCCATAGCTTTCTCAGGCAACAAGCCTACAGGGACTCCTCTGTCCCTCTTCTCTGGCAAAGGCTGGAACTTTGAATAGAACCAAACCAGCAAGGAAGAACTGACCACAGTATGTCCTGAGTACCCAGCAACCACATTTGAACAGCTCTCTCCCAGGCGTGCTCTTGTGTGGCCGCCAGCACTGCGGAGAGCATGTGCTCCACAGATGTCCTCAAGGTTAGGTGTTCATGGCACTGTGAATAGAAATTAGCACAAAAGGTTTCTTGGCATGGGATCCCAGAGCCTTGGCACCGTGTCAGTAGCAGGAACACAGCTCAGCTGATGGGGGTGTGGGAGGCATGGGAGGATGAAGGAACAGGGGACAAAGCTTTTAGAGCAAGGATGGAGGCCATGGTTTTGCCAGGCTCACTAATGGAACCCCAAGGTTGGAACGTGTGACCCGAGGAACCCCAGAGGAAAGGTGCTAGGGCAGGCACCTCACGCTCTGTCCAGAGGTGAGGCTTGAGGAGCCTGGCCTTGTGACTGGGAGCCCTGTGTAACAGGCAATGAAGTTGTTCTCACGCCTTAAGCAAAACTCACCCAAACAGATCAATAAGTGGAGAGCCGATGACCACAAAAATCTGACTAAAAGCCATTGGATAAAACCTTCTTCATGCCATTAGCTTTGATAGTGTATTCTCAGATAATGGGACCCAAATGCACAAGCAACAATAAAGATAATAAACTAAACTTCAAAATTGAAGACTTAGGCGTTGACATTCTCAAAAACAGTAGAAATGCCAGCTGCAGAGAGGAAATCTTCATGGGTCATGTCTCCCATGAGGATCTAGTGTGTGTCCCTCTCCGTCTCCCTCTCTCCCTCTCTCCCTCTCTCCCTCCTCTCTCCTCCTCCCTCTCTCCCTCCTCTCTCCCCATCTCTCTCTCCCGACTCTCTCTCTCCCCCTACCTCTCTCCCCCTCCCTCTCTCCCCCTCCCTCTCTCACCCTCCCTCTCTCTCCCCCCCTCTCTTCCCCTCCCTCTCTCCCCCTCTCTTCCCTCTTTCCCCTCTCTCCATCTCCCCTCTCTCCTCTCCCTCTCTCCATCTCCCTCTCCCCTTTCTTTCTTTCTTTCTTTCTTTCTTTCTTTCTTTCTTTCTTTCTCTCTTTCTTCTTTATTGGATATAGGGTTTCTCTGTGTATCCTTAGCTGTCCTGGAACTCACTCTGTAGACCAGGCTGGCCTTGAATGTGTTCAGACTGCAGAAGTCTTCCAAGTGCTGGAATTAACAGCAAGTGCACCTCCATTGCTGCTGGCTAGGCATGCTTTCTTAGAGAACCCAAGACCACCAGTCCAGGAATGGCTTCATCCACAATAGGCTGAGCCCTCCCCAATAAATCACTAATTAAGAACACCCCTACAGGCCTGGCTGGCTTTAGCCAGATCTTATGGAGGTATTTTCTTAATTAAAGTCCTTCCTCTCAAATGACTTTAGTTTGTGTCAAACTGACATAAAACTTTCCATCAGAGCCTGTGATCCCAGCACCAAGGAAGCAGAGGTAGGAGGACCTTAAATTTGAGGCCGACTGAGGCTACATAGTAAATCTTGTCTCGACAAACAGATAAAATTCCCATAATTTAACCAAAAAAGCAAGCAACATAGCCTTTAAAACAGGCAGAGGACTTGAATAGACCTTTCTCCAAAGAACACACAAAATAGCCAGCAAGCACATTAAGTATATTAAATTTCATTACTCATCAGGGAAATGTAAATTAAACCCATAATGGTCATAATTTTTTTTAAAAGGGTAAATATTGGCAAGAACATGGAGAAATTGGAAATCTTATATATCAATGATAAGAATGTAATATGGTTTGCTCATGGCTAGAAAGAGCACAATGAGTCTTCAAAAAGTTAAACACAGTCAGAAATAAATACAAATGTCCATGTAGCATGATGCTAAAGGTATAAATGATACAAAATATCTCTCAACATATTAGTTGCATATTAGTTACATATTATATTACATATAATATATAGTCATAAAGAGGATGACTGTGCTGAGACATGTCACAACATATACATCTTAAGAACACTGTGCCATGTAAAATGTGAAGAGATGGTTTGTACATGCTCTGCCCCGGGTATGGCACTATTAGAATTTGTGGCCCTGCTGGAGTAGGTGTGTCACTGTGGGTGTGGGCTTTAAGACTCTCATCCTAGCTGCCTGGAAGCTAGTATTCCGCTAGCAGCCTTCAGATGAAGATGTAGAACTCTCAGCTCCTCCTGCACCGTGCCTGCCTGGATGCTGCCATGTTCCTGCCTTGAAGATAATGGACTGAACCTCTGAACCTGTAAGCCAGCCCCAATTAAATGTTGTTCTTATGAGTTGCCTTGGTCATGGCATCTGTTCATAGCAGTAAAACCTTAACTAAGACACTGACAAAGATTCCAAAGTTTAAAAAATTCTGTTGGTCATGACTGTAGACACAAAAATATTACTGGCAAGAATACACACAACACTCTTACACTGTTCATTCCCTCCCAAATTGCAATTGTATATGTCCTCTAACTCACAAATCCTGTTCGGGAGCTGCCACAGACAGAGCATACACACTGGAACTTCATGAAGTTGGAGCTGACAAACAATGGCCTGAGGTCTGTTCTCATAAGGCTGTTAGGAGCCACCTTAAGGCTCAACCATTCTGTTTGGCAGAAAGGTTTGGCACTCATCTGTAAACACAAGAAACAACTCCTCAAAGCAGCTAGAGCAGATTGGTTTATAGATGACAAATTAGCTCAGTCCAAACTACCTTTGGATAACTGGTGTTGACTATCAATCTCTGAAGGCAGAGTTCATATTTTACAATCGGAAGTGGTTCTGATGGCTGTAAGTAGCCTCCTTCCAAAATATTCCAAAATATATTCCAAAATAGCTGAAGTGGAAAGCTAACAGAATGATTGATTATTTTTGACAAATCACCTGGACAACACCATGAAGAAGGGAACACAGAAGACGCTACCGTGTGTCTCGCAGTAACCAATGATGAAATGTTTCGCTCTTACAACCAGGATGGCCACAGGGCTGCTGTCAGGCTGCTCCTGGATTCTCTCATGCTTGAACACAAGTACTTATTCATATGGATATACACAGAAAAACTACTTCGGGACATCGTAAATTCTATTTTCTGTCACTTTCCACCCACGACCATCTGCCAGGCGACGGCTGAGAGATGCGTAAGATGGCCACTACCTCCCAGGAAGGCTTCCCTAGGAAAGGCAAGCTGTGATGCCAGGGGTCATCCTGTTTCAGTAGAAACTATTTTAGATTTCAAGTCTGTTGGACTAAGATTTGAAGCCACGTTTGGTGGCCAGTGGATTTTCAGTTTAAATGATTACTGGTGGGAGTCTCCTATGCTTACTTAACAGCACTATAGTTACTCATTCACTCACTTATTCAAAAGCATTGCAATAATCACCTTGTGCCAGATCCTGTGCCAGGTACCGGAGATGCAATGGAGAACACGTCCTACCACAATGAGGCTCAGAGACAGATCAAAGAACCAGTGACCTCACAAACAAAACAGTCATGTCATTCCTAGCATTCCTAGTAAGGACTGGGACAGAAAATAAGGTCCCATGCTCCTAGGGGAGGAGCCAGAGGGCAAGTTCTTAGCTAAAACAAACAGCGGGGATTCTCTGGAGAGGAGGATCTGCAGGAAGAGGAGGTGCTAGCAGAACAACAAGGTGATAAAATAAAAGAGTAGCATCTGGAGCAGAGTCCTGAGTTCATCTTCATAAATAAGTTGAAACCTCGGGATAAAGATGCCGAAATAGATCCAAAGCCATAAGACATAAAGAAGATCATTCATACTAAGGCAACAAGCCGTCAGGAGCACTTTACAGTTCTGAAGATCTGCACGCTGAAGCTGGTGCAGTAGACGTCACGAGACAAGTAAGTATGAAGCATATAGAGCCACAGTAACAGAGAGTAGCTTTGATACCACATTCCACCAACAGACAAGCTCAGCTCTCACAAGTTGTCCTCTCATCTCCACACCCTCACCATTGTATGTGCAAACTCACGTGCGTGCGCGCGTGCACACGCGCGCGCGCGCACACACACACACACACACACACACGTAAAGAAGAGAAATGAATAAATTTCTAGATGTATATGATATAATAAAATTAAGTCAAGATCTTATGAACAAGTTAAACGCCAATAAGATTGAAGCATTAACTATTATTTCTTCAACTTAAAGAGAGAAAAAGAGAAATCCAGGTCCAGACAGATTCATTGCTTTATAGTACCAGGATGCTACTTTTAAAAACTGACACTGAACCAGGTGGCAGAGGTGACAGCAGTACATGCCTTTAGTCTCGGCACTTACTAGAGGCAGGTAGACCTGCCTGGTCTACAGATTGAGTTCTAGGGTAGCCAGAGATACACAGTAAAATCCTGTCTCAAGAAAACCAAAACCAACCAACCAAACAAACAAACAAACAAAAAGCAATCAAACAAAACCAATCAAACAAAAACCTAACACTGAGTTCTAATACTGAACTAATACTGGATCCATAAACTACAAAAAAAGGAATGCTTCCAAAGCCAGTATTAATTACCTTAATATCCCAATCAGAAAAAGGCACAACAAAGAAAGACAATTGCATACCAATCCCCATGTGGAACATAGACACAACAATTAGCAATAAAATCCTTGCAAATTGAGTGCAAGAACATACTGAAAAGAGCACTGATTTCTGGGCATAGTGGCACATACTTTACTTCCTGCACAAAGTGACAGATTGCTGTGACTTTGAGGCCAGTCTGGTCCACATAATGAGTTCTAGGCCAATTATGACTACATAGTGAGACCTTGTCTCTAAATAAATAAATAAATAAATACGCAAATAAGAAAGACAGTAACATTAAAAGAATTCACTGTGATCAAACTGGCTTCACTACAGAGATGCAGGGATGGCTCAACACATGCAAATCAATAAGTGTAATACATCATGTAACTATATGCAAGGGCAAAAACCATACGATCATCTCAATGGGGCCTTTGCAAAATCTAACATAACTTCATGATAAAAACCCTGAAGAGAGGGACTGGAGTGACAGCTCAGCTGTTAAAATGCTCTTCCAGAGGACCCAGGTTCAATTCCCAGCACCTACATGGCAGCTCACAACTATTTGTAACTCTGGTTCCAGGGATCTGACTGCCTCACACAGACACATATACACAAAACACCAATGTACATAAGATAAAAATAAACAAATAAATTCTTAAAATAGTAAAAAAAAATATCCTGAAGAGATTAGGAAATGAGAGATCTTAATAAAAGCTATGCATTACAAACCTATAGCCAATAACATGCTAAATGAAGAAACCCTCAAGGCATCTGACCCTCTAGGGACAGAAACAAGACATGTATATTCTTCACTCATATTCAAGCTAATGCTTGAAGTGTTTGCTGGCTCAATCAGACAAGAACAGGAAACAGAGGTGATACAACTGGGAGAGGAAGAAGTCAAAGAATTCTTATTTGAAGACTATGAGTCTATGAAGAACCAACTAGAAAACTCTTAAATGGTAAACATTTTCAGGAAAGTGTCAGGGCACAAAGTTAACACCCAACAACTAGTAGCTTTCCTGTGTTCTACTAACAAACTGAGAAAGAAATTAGGGAAACAATTTCATTCACAACAACCTAAAACTCCCTACACTGGAACAAACCAAGGAGACGAAAGGCTCTGTAGTGAAAGTCCTGATGAAGAAAATGGAGGCAGCCTCTAGAGTAGAAAGAGGCTTCCCATGCTCGTGGATTGGAAGTATATTGTGAAAATGGCCATCCTCCCCAAAGCAACCTAGAGATTCAATGCAGTCCCCATTGAAATTCTGATATCATTCCAATATCTGCAAAGTATACTATGGAGCCATAATTAGGAAATGAGTTTGATACTGCCGTGAGCAAAGACAGATCAAGAGACTAAAGACTGAGGTATAGACCCACACCAAAACACACCCCAGAGAGAAGATAGCCCCCTCAACAAATGGTCCTGGGAAAGCTGTGTGTCCATCGAGAGAAGAATGAAACTAGGTCCTCACCCCTCACCCAAGTTTCTGTAGGTAACCCTGACAGAACTTTCAGTTTATGATTCCTATATTTCAGTACAATTCCCTAACTGTACTCTAAAGTTCAGCCCTCATCAAAGATTTTTTTTTTAAATAGAGACCATTACAGAAAGCCACAACTAGTTAAAAAGCAGAAACCAAGTAACTGTGGATTGCCTAACCCCTATTACATGTTTGTCTTCAATATAACCCCTACACCTAAGGCTCAGGCAACATTGAGAATGAGGAAGTGGCAGTATTGTAAGAGATGGAGGACCAAGACATGTGAAGTGGAAACTTAAGGGTTCTTTGGAAAGTCAGTTGAGTTGGATAGTCTTTTGCTGGGGCAAACACATGAAGGAACATTTCACTGAAGTGGGCACAGGTGAAAGGCTAAGGTAGACTCGTAAAGGAAGGTTTAGCTGAAGCAGACACAGGTGAAAGGATGTTCTGCTAAAGCAGGCACATAAAAGGACACGTGATGAAGAGTTCTTCACTAACAACACACATGTATTGGTCTACCATACATTGCATACTTGAGCTCCATTTCTCATAACTCCATAGAGAGAAAACCCACCAAAAACTTCTGGTGGTGTGCTATAGATTCTTGCCGCTTCCGTGGACTCGGGTTGACAGATGATGTCATTTGCGGCAGACTCATATACTGAGATAAGACACGTGCTGAGGCAAGACCTGTGGAGGACACGTGATGTTTGGAGGGAATATGAAAAGGACTCTACAGTGATGGAAGCTGAACTTAACTTGCTTATAGGGCTGGCTGTACAACACTTTTTTGCTGATCTTCACTTCACTGAGAGAGGCACAGCTGAGAACCTTTCCTGGCATTCCTGTTGGCCTTGGTCCCCCCTGCTGACTCGAGCTGAGGCTGAGGCCTGGCTGTCTTTGCTAGGCAGTGCCGCCACTGCTGAATCATTTTTGCTATCCTGACTCTACTGAACTGGACTGCTGGTGTATCCGTGACGTGATTGCTAGTGGATCGAGCTGCCGCTGCAAACCTGTGAACTGAACTGCCGATTTCCAGACAACACAGATAGGGGTTGCTCCAAAGAACCATTTCTAGACAGGTCCACTTCCCTCTCGCATCCTTCCTTTTTCACCAGCTCTGGTGGGTGGTGGGCTATAAGGGAGGTTGAAGTGTTTAAGAATCATCATTAAAAATAAGTTTTAGAGAAAAAATCAAGTTAGAGATATGCTGAGATGGTGTCTTCTATGTGTGACAGGGAAGCTGCACCATGAAATCTAAAACAGCATGGTCATTGAAACAACACCTGAGAGATGATAACACCAGTTGACATGCCAGTGAAGGCAGGGTAAGTCTCACAAGATCCCGCACCTAGAGGAAGAGCTACAGGAAATAAATGGCTGCTGAGAGAAGGGGAAAATGTCTTTGCTATTTGGTTATTTAATCCCAAGAGACCAACCATCCCTACACACACACACACACACACACACACACACACACACACACACACACACATACACACACATAGCAACACTAAGAGGACCAACACACACCTGGCAGGTTATAGTAACTATACATATTTAGTTAAAGAAGAGGTCACGAATTGGAAAGGGAGGGGAAAAGACATGGGAAGAGGAAGGGTAAAAAACAAAACAAACAAACAAACAGTATTGATTTGTAAAACTCTCAAAAGCAAATAAAAGGCTCACGTGCTAAAGGCATGTTCCTTCCCAGCTGCTGAAAACCCAATCACTGATGTGTGATTGGATCCCGAGGGTTCTGACATCATCAGTGGAGTAGTCCATTGTTAGATTCCCAATTAGATGGCATTACTGAGGTGATACACACTTTTGTAGCCAGGGATCTATTTGGAGAAGGTAGGTTATTAGGGCTGTGCCCTTGAAACCATATCTTGTCTTGGGCCCTTCTTTGTCTGTCTTGTTCATTGTTTCCTGACCTCCATAAGGCGAGAAGCTTTGCACTGTCATGTCCTTCTGCTGTGGTGTTCTGTCTCAAACAGGCCCAGAAACAACACAGCCGGCTGATCGTCCATGTCCTCTTTTGAGTTGTTTCTGAGGCATTTGTCCGAGTGGTGAAAAGCAGATCCCCATGCCCTCCACACCCAGCGTTTTCACTTCCTTTGATAATGATTACAAACATCATTTCCATTCTGAACTAATACAAACTTCCTTCATGGTTATTACCCAGAGAATAGCTATTATGCAGTGCTGACCTTGTCTGAGATGCTATAAGCAATTCGGCCATGACTTAAGTGTATGAGAGAGGGGACATCCTTCACCAGAGTCTGGCTAGGTAAATGGAGAGAACTAAAAATATATTGAATGAGGTAACCTAGACTCAGAAAAGCAAATGTCACATGTTCTCTCCCATCTGAGGTTCCTAGCTCCAAGTCTTTGGATGAGTACACATCCTGGAGTAACTGCAGAAAGCCGGAAAGTAAAAGGAAGGGGGTGACAGAGGGGTGAATAGCAGTCTACAGAGATTTGAAGGGGCCATGAGAAAAATGAAGGGGGCTTTGGTTAGGGAGTGGGGATGGAGATAAATGCAGGAGGAGGAGAGATGAGGGTTAAATACCAGTAAGGATGAGTGAAAAAGGCACAAGGAACCAAATTATGTCAAATTACTATCTATCCACACAAAATTACACATAGTGTATACACATTACAAATTTAGTTTAAATAAAAATTTTCCATCTGGGATGACAATACTCCCCCCAAGAGACATAGACTGTATAACAAAAACCCCAACACTGGGTATGGGAAGCATCCTTTTAAGGTTTTGGTCAGAGCTGAGAGACTCCCAAAACATTACAAGGTATTGTTGTTGTCCTTGGTTGTAGCGCACAGCCTCGCCCATAAGGAGAACGCCACACTCAGGATTCTTCTGACAGCATTTATTGAACAGCTCTTCAAGATGGAGAAAAGGGGAAGGACGCCGAGCTCAGAAAGCCCGCTGCTTAAATAGAGCTTTGAGAGACATGCAGATCCCTCATTGGCTCAAATCTTTCATCCAATTGTTATACTCGGTTTTCGCACCATGCGCAGGCGCATTCTCAAGTAAAGCTTCCGTGAAGAACCAGGAAGCAGAAGCCTGCGCCATCTTTTAATGGGGAATGCGGCTCCTCACACTTGGTTGCCTCCCAGAGGCAGAAGGTAAGTTACTACTGCAGAAGACAGCTTGCATCTAAGACCAGAGGACCTGAGCTGGGTCTGAACTGAAAGCCTCATCCCTAAGGACTAGCTTGTTCCATGCAAGCTTCCAAGGATACATTGGATACATGCAAGTATCCAATACTCCTACCCAGCTATGGAACCTATGAACCACAACAACAAAGGGAGAAATGAGGTTAATTATAACTTCAAAAAATAATAGTATTTAAAAAAATATATTTGAGAATGTGTGTGAGCCCATGTAAATGCTGTGCCATTTACAGTTGAAACCTAAATATGTGGGGATTTTGATACCTACTAGGGTCCTGGAACACCTTTCTTTTAGATAACTGATGCACTGATCAGAGGGTTCCATGCTCTTTTCTGAGCTTCAGGCATCCACTGGAGGTTTACCACAGTGACACACACAAATTAGAGAAGGCATGCGGGCAGAGGTGGTCTGGAGAGGCTGCAAACCTTGAACAGTAAATAGATGAACGGACTCTAGAATGTGCTCATTGCAGTGGCATGGAGGAGTGATTCTTGGAGAAGAATGTTCTGGAAGTTACTTGGAAGCCTGGATTGCTTGAGATGGTTAAGGTGTGAAGTGTGTCTAAGACTTATGTAGAAAATAACGAGCCACGTTTAAAATCTGCAGTGGACTGTTGAAAGGGTACTCTCCGCCCCCACACACATGTACATGATTTCTAGTGGCTGGAAACATGCCCAGTCAGAGAAATGTTTATATTTTAGGGAAGCTAACAAAGTTGGGGGGAGGGGAATATAACGTGCTGCACTTATTTGCCAGGCAAGGAAATCAATTCTGTGCTTCTAAGCAGTTGTGTGCATGCTATCACAACTTTAAAGCAGGAACGTTAACTTCCACTGTAATTATTACATGCCAAGGAAGCTCGGAAACAGCCAACCCATCGACCCACTAAGCTATACAAGCAAAGACCTGAAACGAAGACAAAATAACATCCCGACTCAATTCTGGCGACCCTAGTCCAATCAGCCTGGAAGGTGTGAGCACCTACCTTTATTTTCAGGAACTTTCTGCCACTTGGATTGGTATCGCTGTGGCCCAGACTCGGCTTCCTAAGGAGCTGGGACTGTAGGTGTGCCAAGCCATGGCCTGCATATGTAGATCTCAAATCTCAGATGTTCTTGAGACCCAGTAACACTGAATGGAACTGTTCTCAGGCTTCCTCACACCTCAGTCAACTTCCTACACCCCGAGGACTTCTACGCCTGAACTTCCTCAGAGTGCTCCTTCTTCCCCCACACTCGGCTTCTGCATGGTTCTATCATGTCTGCCCTCTTCTTTCCTTGGCTCCTCCCCACCTCGGTCATGTAGGCAGGTGCTCAGGTTCTGCTGCTCACTGTTCTTGAATCCACCTTCTACAAAGGCTTTGAGGTTGCCGATGTTGTCTTTTTTAGTCTTGACCTGATAGCTTGCCCAACAAAACTGCTGTTTGTACTTGAGTGCCTTGTTTCTTTATACAATTTGGCAAATAATTTCATCACCAGGCAGCAGATATGACCTTCAGTGATGGCTTCAAAAATATGAATTTCATGGCCATATGAAAATGAATGGTTACAACCTAAGGAGCTTGGAAATGGATCCCTCCCTATTTGAACAACTAGACTGGATTGAAGCCGCAAGTATCAGGAGACTGCAGCAATTCCAGACCTACACAGTGACATCATTCAGCAGTGTTAACATACGAGTATCCTCTGTTGAAACCCAAAGCCTTCATCTTGCCTATCTTACCTAACCTGACCTTATTTTGTTACTGACCAAAGTCAACTTTCTTCAGTGAGACAAGTGCATTCAACACATTTTTTAAAAAGTTGCGTGCCCATGTGCTCTGGTAGCCCAGAATTAAGCAGAGGAAGTATTCTATATATGAGTAGTTACAGGGTTTGAATATGTATGTCATTGTTTTGGGAATGTGATTTTCTAAAATGGTTTTGATTTCTACACTGAAGGTAAAATATCTGATACGGTTGTCAGACTCTACTTTGGGGCGATCTTAAATTCTGCACCAAAGAAATGATGACTGAAGTACATGGCTGTTCCTGAACCTATGGTAAAACGTTATGACAGCTAAAAAGCCCTTCAGACAGTCTGAGGTATGGGAGGCCCTCGTCTAACTCACTATTGATACTATATAGTTAATAAGGCAATGGATACTGACAAAGGCAGGGAAGAGAATGTTTCTGGAATGCCTGGAGAAGTAGGTGCCTAAAGGATATTAACTCAGGGAGAAGACTAGAAAAGGATTAAAACACCCATCTTAAATTTTCATATTCTACATTCTGTATTCTCTTGGTATAGTCACTAAGTTGGTTACAATTATTCTGTGTGAGTGCATCTAAATGCTTGCTACAATACTCACAGTTGTCAGTTTCTGACATGACTTGAAAGAGCTCTAGACTAACTTGAATCTGACATAGCTTACTTCCTTGGCAAACAACCAGTGGCACAGAGGCCACCCGTGAGCCTCTACCAAGCTTATCAGTGAAGCCTTTTTTTACAGTTTCAGGAACTTTCTTATCTTACAGATGGGGAAATAAAGATCCAGAAAGGGCCAACTTGGCTGGTCCTGCTCCCACTGGTGATCGCACATTGAGAGTTTTGGAGCACTCACTGGCTAGGTCTGGAGAACCAGAACATAGCTAGAAGCCAGGCTTTCAAATGCATGCAGCTTGGTGGTGGAAGAGTGTGGGTGAGGAGGAGGTTGTCTTCCAGGGGAAGCTTTGGGCTGCTGCAGATTGTAGCAAGACAGGGCAGCACAGGGAGGCAGCTCCAGAGACGCTGTCACACTAAAGGGGGAGACGGTGCTCAGAAGTGCAGTGACTACCTAGGTTTAATACTTGGCTCAGGAACTCAGCTTGCCCCAACCCTTTTCTGACCTGTGAAATAAAATAGTACTTTCTAAAACTGTTTGCCAAAGGGGTTAAGGGACAATAAAACACAAATTACGTTGAAAAGTGTAGTGTCATACTCAAGTTCAGCTGAACATACTAGGTCAAAGTTTCTAAACCATCGGCCTTCTTCACTATTCTCAATGCCTTTCAGCCCTCAAGTCATATTAACAGTAAAATACTAAACACAGTTGCAGACACTGCACTCTGTTTTTAAAAGACCTACAATGCTATATGTATACATTTAAAAAATGTACACCGCAAATAATTCATTTTTTCTTGGTCTTTCTTCCAATATACTTAGAGCTTATAATTATATATATTATAATAATATTATACTTATGGTAATATTGACTCTGACTTACTGAGAAAGGGGGTACTCCCTTCAGTAAGGCAGAAATATGCAGTTTGTCTGATATTTTGCCTATACCAATGAAAGGATGACCAGTACACAAGTCATTTTGTAATTTAAACAAATGCGCACGCGCGCTCACACACACACACACACACACACACACACACACACACACACACACACACACGTAAAATCTCTCTTCCTACGCCTACTCCCTCCAAAGGAATGCATTTGCCCAGTGTTCTGAAAAGTTCCAAGACACAGCAGAATTGGCAGCTCACAGAGCAGCCACATAACTACCCTTAAAGTTAACAGTGCCTCTTCCTTTCAGCCCTGGAGAAGTGCTGGGACCGTGCACACGGATAACTGAAATGCATTCTATGAAGCAGGTACAACCAGTGAAGGAAGGAAGGCTGAGATTGTCTATTTTACTTCAAACGGAACAGATCAACTGGCCACCAGTCTTTCCAAGTTCTGAACTTGCTATCACTTCCAGAAACTGCACAAATGCATAGTTCTCGTTTCGCTTATTTATAACACACACATACACGAACACACACACATACACACATATATCACATAAGGCAAATTAACTTCATGCTTTACTTCAGCAAAATGGGGGGAGGGAAGAAGCTTTCTCTGAAATTAGCACTGAGTTGTTTCAAATTCTTCATAGCAAGATACATCCAACTGTAAGCAGAATAAACATAGTCATATACATATCAATCAAATTCTTTCCTTTATATCATCAGCAGTGAACCCCAGAGGTAGTATGGCAAAAACGAGCATGGATCCTATCAGGCCACAACCAACAAAGTAATTAAATTTATTTGTTCCCCTGTGGTTTTGACCATAAATTCTTTACATTTAGGATCTGAATAAAAACCACTCTCAGCAGAAATCCTGGCCCATTAATTTAACTGACAATAAGTTTACAACTTTCAGGACTGCAGATATAAAAAAGGTATAAAATTATGTTCAGTTTGAAATGGTTTTAATCGTATTCATTAAAAATATTTACATTTCCCAGGACTTCCAAAACCCCCTCGCAATATAATTCTACACTATACTCTATTTATTTATAAAATGAGGCTCATTTATGAGATTTCAACGACTGCTATACTACAATTACTTACATTCTGTAAAATATTTTAAGAACTTTCATAGCAAAGGTAGTTTATATTGGATTATCTGAAACCCAATCGAGCCCAGAGACGAGCCTTAGACCTTCTCCTCAACACCTGAAAGCCTGGGACGACAAGTGCTGCACGTGCTGGCCTGTCCCTCCTGTCCTCACTTACGCTGTGTGCACATGGTGAAATAAACACATATGCAGCATGGCCGTGTTTTGATATGTATTTTTTATTTCCCTGCAGTTTTCACTTATCAAGAACAAGTAACAGGGAAAGTTGTCTGAACTAGTGCATAAACAAACATTCTGAAACACCACTACACATATCTAATTTACAAGAACCGTATAAAAAAGTCACTAAAACACTACACTATGAAGGTGTCCAACACTTACAGTCAGACCTTTTCCAACCCGTTACTTGCCTTGTAGCCACAGGAAAACTCTTCAAAATTGAAAAGACAATCTTGCCACAACCCTCCCCCCTCCCAAAACCTGGGATGGCTCGATATATAGACTTCCAATAATTATTGCAATGATATGATGCAATACATACCTGGTAAATATCTTTTATGTGGTGTGTTACAGTTTTAAAGCCAGTTAAAATATGCAGTCTTCAGATAAAATGTAATCCATGAAAAATTTTCATATCTGCACAGTTTAAATGTGCTAGATGCATAATTTCCTAGTCCACTTTTTCTGTGTAATTATTTTTTATAAACTGGTATTATAAATAGAAATATACATTCAAAATATATGGAAAAGTGAGTTACTACATTAAATTTGCATGTATCGATCCATCCCTTTCCCCTGCACAGTAATAGAAAATACTATTTTGCCTTGAAGTCATATTTGACAGTGAAATGCCACTAAAGTATTTACCAAAAAGTCCATCTAGTCAAATTGTGAAACAAAATGAACCAAGTGAAAACTTTACAGTTCCTTTAGAAAAAAATTACAAGAATTTCATTTCCTAGCTATGAATCTTTTAACTTTTTAGACACAAAGTTGGATTTATTTTTTTTACAAGATACAAAATGTAAACATGGCAAAATAAATAGTTAAAACAAGTGATGCAGGATCCCATTTCATGCTCATGATCCCATTAAAGAATTATTTTTAAAATCCATTCAGTTGCAAATTCAAGTGCAAAAGCATGATGATGAATATCTACTATTCAAGTAACAGAAATAATATTGATGATACAAATAAACTATTTTACAAGGTAGTGATTTTCCCAATTTTACAAAATATACATCATATATGGACTTAACATCCGGTATACTGCACTCCATTTAGGTCCATTGTTCTGCTCTGTGAACCACAGAGTGTCGCCTTTTCTATTCCGCTGGAATATGAATGACTGCAACCATCCACACAGGTCAAAGCCACATGCTTTACGTTATGTCACTTCCATAGCTACTGTTGTTTCTGCTATTCCATTTAAACCCAGTCTTTCTGGTTCATGGTTCTCTCTATAAGAAGGCAAAGAGGAGAATAAGCATTAGCACTCTTGAGGATATATTGACTATATAAAGTCACAATAACTAAACAGAATTCCAGAAAACCCTCCATTTTTATTTCCAGGTAAGAATGAAAAGGTTTTCATTCTTCAGTTCAGAAATTCCACTAATTTCTAATACTAATGATAGATTAGGGAATCTATAACACGATTAATCCAAGTTTCTTTTTATAGGCTTAAGATCATAAACTCACTAACCCATACAGATCAATTTTCTTCTGATTTACTGTTCTCCTTTGCATTAGTGTTATTGAAAATAAAAACTTGCCCTGTAAGACTTTAGTTTTAGAAAATTCATCAATTTATACACATATATACATACTATAAAAATAAAAATTATTTTTAAAAATATAAAGCTAAGAATAACAGTTTGACTTCAACCTAAGCTCTGGTAACTAATAACAGCTTCAACCTATACTGTCAATCTATAAAAATGAGACAGGATGGAGGCTGGAGAGATGGCTCAGTAAGAGCACTGTTGCTCTTGCAGAGGACCCAGGATTGATTTCCAGCATCCAGATAATGGTTTGCATCTATCTGTAACTCCAGAGTCTGTCTCTCTCTCTCTCTCTCTCTCTCTCTCTCTCTCTCTCTCTCTCTCTCTCTCTCTCTCTCTCTCTCCCTCTCTCCCCCTCTCTCTCTCACACACACACACACATATGCATGCACATGCACACACGCCAAATGTGTGTGTGCATGCCAATGATGAGACTGACTGAAGTGTCTAAAATCAGTCAATTTGGCTTTTTTGTGTTTTGTCTTTTTATAACTCTGGTTGGCATTTAAGGATGCTACTAAGCAAAGAACTTTCTTTGTAGTAAGTAAATCTTCAAGCTTTTGAAAAAGCAAGTCTGTCAAAAGATACACTTGAGCAGTACAAAGCAAAAAAGGCCCTTCTCTTGATTCAGTACAGCTAGTGCACAGCTCAAGAATGGCACCCGCACCACACACCTGGCTATGCTGCTGATGGCACTGCTGGGAGTAACCTTTGGCACTCTGTCCATACTGGCAGCAACTGTGGCAAGTTTTAAGGCTGTTGGCGATGGTGCTGAAGTCCGTGTATTGATATGCACATTGACAGGAGAAACAACACTGACATTATTGAGGTGCACTGCATTGGTCAGGCAGGAATTGTTCATGGGAAGTGTCTGAGGACTGCTTGTGCACAACGCTGGGATCAAGTGGTTTGTAGTAGTGTGGCCAACTGTCCTTACAAGCTGTACAGCTGAAATCCCTGGGCTGGATGATAAAGCCATATTGGTGGAATATAATGTTTTAGAGGGTCCTGCAAAAGAGGGAGAAATCATTCAATTAGTGTGATGGGACAATAAAAAATGCTTAAAAAATTAGGAACTCAGTAATAAAAATAAATGTACTCATATTCTAATTAAACAAATACAAAGCTAAGTTTCCATATTACAGTCATGTAAGTAAGTTTCCAAAGCATTTTGCTACCTTTGTTTGTGTCAACTCTGGAGATAAATACAATAGGACAGATGAAAATGATAGCTGGATCTCCTTAAGGATTTATAGGCATACAAGAGTCAGCAAGGGCAGACTGCAGAAAAAGTGATCCTGAGTACATGTAGACAAACCCAGAGAATTCCGAGCTTGGGAGCTGTGAGAGGACCATGCAGCATGTCTGTGGGGCTCAGGCAGTAAGCAGCAAATGGCTTTCACAGCCAACAATGTAACACAGGAGGAGCTGGGGGAAGTGCCTCTTTGCATATGCGCATGTGGGAAAGCAAACCTGACTTCAGACTTTTTAACAGACCATGTTGTTTTGTATTTATTTCCCTTGATAAACAATTTATAGATGATCCAATGGGGGTGGTTAACAATGAACTCAATGGATTTCCTAAAACATGTGAGGCAACTGATAGTCCACGAATGGAATCAGAATGGAGAGATAGGTATATATAAGGTCAGGTGAGAATGCTAGAGAACATCCAGCTATTTATCCATATTAGTCCAAGGCATTTTGAACAGCATTGCATACATTTCCCCATATATACGACAAAATCAAATCCAACTTGAATTTGATTTGATGAATGGCAATTTCAAGTTAATAAGTATTCCAGAAACCTCAGTTGTACCTGAAGGCTGGACAACTCCATTCATATTGTTGTGGCCAGTGTTCTGTTCCTTGGATCCCTCACTGCGACTTGGAACAGGAGCACTGACCACTGCAGATGCAGCAAAGTGGGCGCTGGCTGAGTCAAGTGTTTTCGACATACAGTCAGAGGCGCTTGAGCCCTATAAAATGGACAGCAACACAGTTCAGTTTTCTGTTTATCTGTTTATCTATCTAAGCACTCTCTTTCTGCGTGTGGAGGGAGGTCAGACAGAGGACAACTGTCAGGAGTTGTTCTGTTCCTCCACTATGTCAGTTTCAGGGATCCAACTCAGGTTGTTATACTTAGCAGCAAGTGCCTGTACCTGCTAGGCCATCCTGCCTATATTCTGTTTTGTTAGATGTGATTAATAACATATTAGGAAATGTGTAGGACTCAAAGGATATTGCCTTTCTGATCCTGAATAGTCATAATTTCTTACATGAGAGATTTAGGACTTCAGGCCTTTTTTTTTTTTTTTTGTATATGAAGCATGAAAATCACCAGAAACTAGAAAGCAATTATTTCTGAAAAAGAACTATCAAACTGAAGAACCCATGCTCTATTAATTTTTCTACATAATAATAAACACTTTAAAAACTGCTTGATGAGTAGACACTGGATGAAATGAAATAACAGACATGATTCATAGCCACTCTATCACAATGTAACAACCTAGACTGACACAGGCTGCAAACACTTCAGGTTAGTTATCTGAAGAGACTCACAAAAAGCAAATCAAACCAAAAGTACAGTGGCCACTCATCCATGCTTCTGTATAGAACTGGCTGCTGCTAACACAGATAGCCACAGGCTAATTCCAGATCTACTGGGACTGTCCCAGAGGTATGGATAGAATAGCAACCAGGGTCATCAAGATTTCCATGGTGTCGCCTCATGACTTTAAGGTAAAAGGACAGACTCTTGAGAATGAACTAAATAAAGCACTGTTGGAGACCCTGGTCTGAGAGCTCAGAGTGTGACCACATGCAGTTACTCTAGTTATTACTGACATTCCTGCTCTTCAACATTATGGGAAATGAAACCTCAGACCTTAAACGTGACTTTATTTTGCCGAATTCAACTTTGAGACTATGTCCTTTTATTTTTGTTTTGCTTTCAATGGCTTAAAGCAACTGTACTGTATTCTTGCACAGTTCTAGAAGCCATGGCCCACAAGGAATCTCCCAAGGCTCATATCAAGGTTTGCTTTTGCTGAGTCGGTTCCTGCAATCTTCTATAGTATTTTCACTCTTATCACTGTATCTGTATTTATGTGTCTCGGAACTTCTGGTGGCATTTCTTTTCCCTTCAGGAAAATGTGGTTCACACAGGCAAAGGGGCCTGTGAAGCTTAGATTTACTACACAATTTAATAGAATTCCTTCTCATAAGCTATACTGGCATAGTACTTAAGTATAAACTTGATGAAGAGGTTAGAAAAGCCATATTCTTGAAAAAAAATGAAGGGGGTTTAAAAAAATAGGTAATTATTTTATAAACTCTCAACAATCCTTCTAAAAACTAGTTAATTCTTTCCTATATCAAAACTACCATATTTAGCTCTCAATATAACCAGGAACTAGTCTAGAAACTAGCTATTCAGAAAGATATAACTTAATAAAAGAAAATCTGAGTTAATTCTCAAACTCAAGAACAGAGATGCAAAGTCACCTGTAGGAACTTGAGAAAGAAGAGAGTGAGAGGTCACCTGTGCTTTTGGATGTGTCTGCTGTGAGGAATGCTGGGATTGCTGTTTCTGTTGAAGCTGCGCAAGTTGCTGTCTTTGCATTTGAACTAGCTGCTGTTGATGCGTCTGAAACTGCTCTTCTGTGATGCCCCCTGTTACTGATAAAGGATAAAAGAGTATTAGAGTATTTTTAATGATATAAGCAGAATACAACATAAACCCGTAAAGATAAAAAGCAAATACAAGCCACAGTATATATCTGCAAAGTAGAATCCCAATGGCAAATCTTTCTGAGTACTGTATGTTCATGTCCACAATCTCGTTTGTTCCTATGCAGTATTTTAACTGCATAACATGATGGAATTGAAATCTGTCTTTGAATTTTTGTGTTTTTTTTTATGTTTATTTGTGTGTTTAGCATGTGGGTGTGTGTATCACAATGCATGCACAGAAGTCAGAGAATGGAACTCAGGTCTTCAGGCTTGGTGGCAAGTGTCTTTCTTTACTCACTGCTGGCCCCAGCTTTGGAGTCTCTTAGTTCTCCACATTAGGGTGCCCACAGAGTAAGAGCAGTAATAATAATGATAGATAAATGCATTTACTACTGTAAATATTAATAATAACCAAGTTACAGCCTTAATGAGAGACAAATTATTTCTGCCAGTTTTTATGACACTTAAGTGAAAATACTTTCCTTTCTGATTCTAACCTGGAGTAGAAAACAATCACATTCAGCAGCCATAAGCCCCAGTGTAAGCCAGTGTAAGCCAGTACAGTCAATGTCTGAAATAAACTATAGAAGCAAGGGTTGGAAAGGAGACATTTTCAGAGAACTAGAGTTACGATGGACCCTCAGATGCAACCAACAATGAATGCTCTGAAGAGTGTACTCAGTTATGGGTTTTAGTAACAATAAGACCCCTGTTTTCTTAAGGCGACAGAAGGATCAGTTCAAAAGATTTACAGTAGGTACATTTTTTTTCTCCAAGAAATGTAAATGAAATTTTATGAACTCCTATTTAAGTGAGCCAACATAGCAAACACACAGTATTTTCATAAAAATTAGCACTCATTTAGAATATAAGTGTCCAATGACACCAGAATACACATATTCTTAAAAGTAATTCTCACTCTTCCTTCCTTTTCTCTTTGCAGTGCTACATCAATCCTTCCACAGAGCTGCATCTCCAGGTTAATTCTACTTATTTAAAAAAAAAAAAAGATTTCTTTTCTATTTTACTCAATCACTAATAATTTACTGTCTACTCCCATGTAGAATGTGCCCTAGGAATCTTGGTGACTATAGGGGAAAATGAATTAGAAAAAGGGTTATTACTATAAAGTCCCACAGTACACCTGGGAAGAAACAGAGTGATGTCAGTCACTGCTTCCAGTGTTGAGCAGTCTAATCAATACGCTCTACAACCGAGGTGCCTTACTCCCCCAAAGTTCCTGTTCAGTAAGACTATCAAATAAGAATATTTTGTAGTAATTTGACAGAAATATAGACAAAGAGCTAAGCTGTGCTTAGCAAGATGGACAAAGTTTTAGATATACTTTCATCTCTCTTATATGATACAGCATCACCATTTCTATTGAATTATGAGGGGAAATAAATATTTTATTTCTAGAAGACTCCAAACACTGGCATATTTATTATACTGCTCACTTTAGAATCTTTACCTGTATTTTTGAAGTATACAATAGTTATTTTACTGAATTACCAACAAAATCAAGTCTTTCTTTTTACATGTTAAATTCACTGCAAGTGTTCTATTTTTAAATAAAATAATTAAGTCTAAAGTTACAATCTTCAAAATCAAGTGAAAACATGAAGTATTCATGAATTTCCAGGCTTTTGAAAACCTTGGGGAAAGAGATGAAAAAATAGCTTATTAGATATGAAGGCAAGAAGAAAAACCATAAATCTAAATAATTTAGCAGAAAGGAAAAGGTAGACTCCAAAGCTAGCTACGTCCAAGGATCCCATGCTCTCTGACGCGATCTGAGCTTTACGTTGTGGAAAAGTGAAACTTATGCTTATTAACTTATGGATAAATAGTAAGATATCACACTTTTAGTGCCATTTAACAACAGAAATGTGAGCAAGACTCTTTTTCTCTTTCCAAAGCCTTGTGAGGCAGTTGGTAAGGTGATAGTAATTTAGAATAAAACACTAACTCTGATAATCAGAAATGCTCCAAAACCCATCCAGAACCTTTTCATTGTATTCAAACAGTTTATACATTCAAAGAGTTTTTAATCTGAGCATTTAGATTTCAAATATTTTGATAATGGATATTTAACCACTAAAGTTCACACAAATATTCTAAAATATTCTTAACTATGTCAGATATGGAACAGTTAACTTATCTAAATTAGTAAACAAAATGAAGTATAATTTTAATTGAATAAATGATTTTTTGAATTGAGTGTGGGGGTTCTTGGCTGTGCTCTTGCTAAGGCAGAAAGATTGGCTGAGGCTACACAGGAACCAATTACTCTTGAGTTACTCTACAGCTAACAAAATATTGCCCACTGAGTGAGCAAGTAGTAATTATGTATATATTTAAAAGGGGTATTAAAACTCTCATTCCTGATCCCACTTCTGGTTAAGAATCACTCATAAAAAAAAAAAAAAAAAAACCATAGCCAAAAAAAAAAAAAAAAAAAAAACCTAAAATGAAACAAAACCTAATTCTACAACACAGATAAGCTTTTAAAATTACCCTGCACCCTTTACTCAAGTTAAGTTTGCTATTTCTATTCCTGACATTCAGGAATAGAATGTCATTGGGTTGTTTCATGTTTCAAACTGTTCTTTATCTAGAATTTTCTGGAGTACTGTTGTTTAATTCCTTTGTTAGCGGGAGCGGTGGAAAAGGAAAGGTGGTGCGAGATACAGACACAGCTGTGACCTGATTCTCAGGGTTGATGAATTTGTGGGAAAGAGTAAAACTTAGATTAAAAACACTTTCTCAGTGGATTATTTTTCCAAAGTTACTGGGATATTTCCGAGAGATTTATTTTCTTTTTCACACTGAATCATCTAGTGGCATACATTAAAATGCATCAGAAAGGTCACGGTTACAGTGAACACATCCATTTGGGATGAAATGCAGGAAAGGAACTCCTTATTGGTTGGGGTGGCAGTGGTACAGACAGAAGTGGTGATGGATCAAACAAGCTC
The DNA here is from genome assembly GCF_011762505.2 of Arvicanthis niloticus. Taxonomy (NCBI): domain Eukaryota; kingdom Metazoa; phylum Chordata; class Mammalia; order Rodentia; family Muridae; genus Arvicanthis; species Arvicanthis niloticus. The sequence goes on along the minus strand of NC_047659.1, from coordinate 26,738,807 downwards.
TCTTCCTGCTAGTTTACAAGTTGGCAGCTTAAGAAGAAACTTAGTTCACTCCCCAAAGTTCTATCAGGTCACAATTACCACAAACCTGTCCATCCTGAAAGGTGACAATACTTAACTGCTTTAGGTATATGGGAAGCATTCTTTTCCTTAAGTAAACAGCTTTACAAATCTTTCTGCCTAATATCCTTTGACAGACTGGTATATCCACTAAAGAATTTCTTCCTTATACATTCAACACTGTACACAGTAGAACCTTGCAATTCTTGCTGCTTGTACAGCACTGCCAGTATTTCCAAAAGCACCCTTTCTGGCTCCCTTCTATACACTGGATTTGCTACCCTTCTTGTACTAGTTGGCTTTTATTCTTCAGATGACTCCATATAGCCTTTACAGACACTAATGGCCATTACTTTTCTACTGTGTGTTTCCTATATGGCGCTCTGGTGGGGCTAAGCTCTTTATACCTTTCTCTCCAGGTCTCTGGTTTAATGATCCATGAAAAAACCAAAACAAAACACTCTGGATACTTCACAGACTTTATATAGTGACATAACTACAGAGTTCTAAGATTGGATGCAGAGGCATTCTTCTGGTTATTTGAAATATATTCAAGTATTTCTTGATTTTGTATTGCTGTCCACTGATAAACCAAAGACATAAATAAACAGAAACATGTTCTAGTTACTCTGGTATGATAATCCAATTACAGAATATGAACTTTTTTCACTTGTGCCCACCTTTGCTTTTTAATTTTTAACAGAATTTCTTGAATTGGGCTAAGATATATTCTTGAGAAAGCATGATTTTTTTCAAATACTGGCCTAGACCAAGTTTCTACAGTTTAATGGAGAACACCTAATGTGCTGGTGAAGATTATGTTACCTTGCATTCTCTACCTGATGAGTCTTTGTTGTGAATTACAGTAAATGGTTTAAAGCGATGCTGACCACACCAGGGTTTCATTGTAAGGGACAGATCTGGGTCTGAACTGGCGGCAGGCAGATGGGGAGGTTCTGTCTTACAGCTTACATGTCACAGTGCAGAGCAAGCAGCAGTTCTCATACAACACTGGAGTACTCCAGGGAAAAGCTAGGGGAGTTGGAATTACTGTACAAGTCTACAAATGTTTTATAAGCATAGCTTGTAGATACAGGAAAATAACTGCCAGAGTTGGAAGGGCTGGGAAATGAGGAACAAACGGATACAACTGGGAGATAACTACAGATTTCCAATGTCCAAACACAGTAGTTAATATTAAAGTACTGTTAATTCCTTTAACAGTCACACTATTTTAATATCTTAGCTTAGGTCTGAGTTTTTTTTTTTTTTTTCTTACCTTTAGAGGTGGCCATAATCTCCCTAAATAAATACAACCTTATGAGTATTTACATTAGTTGTTAAAGCAATTCCACTTCCCAACACTTTTTATCCTTGCAAACATTTCATGGCAATTTAAGAATGGGAAAAGAAACTAAATAAATGAAAACTCAGGACTTCCTCCTGGAACACTATAGAAACTGTTAACAATTGTAAGTTATCTGGAGATGCTCAAAAAGGCTATTGGTGTCTATCAAAGCATGCATTAAAAAAAATAAAAGAAAACTATATCATGCTAACATGAACAGTCTATCAGTAAGAACCATGTTGAACAAACATCTGGCCCTTTAAGTTTGAATCAATAAAGCTGTTTTACATATGAAACATGTTTTCTTGAATTTTATACTAAAGAAAAACACTTTTTAAATTGACAGTACCAGTTTCAAATGACTACTGACTATAGCACCCTCTACTTCTATAAAGAATGAAATGTTGCCATGTGCTGCCAGCTCCTTGAAGATATCGTTTTCTTTCTTGACTTTTCAATCATCAAACATAGGGCTTTGTATATAAAACAGTGTAAATAATTTTATATGAAATAATTTTTCTGCTTATTACTAATTATGCTCAATACAGCCTCTTTCCTTTCTCAGTTTGGCTGAGTTTTTAAATTAAGAATACCTTTATGTAGTAATTAGTAGTGTTTCTCATTTCATTTAAAATTCGTTTTCTGTTTTAGTCTTTCTACTATTTAGGGCACACATTTAAGTTTCCTTTGAAGCATATCAAAAATGATAAATGTAAGTTATATATAATGGGATACATATATAATCCTAGTAACCGAGTGGCTGATGCAGGAAGAAGCCAGACTGGGCTACATAGAGATCCTATCTCTAAACAATCAATACATTAAATGAAACATTTTTAAAACACAGAGATTTTGACTTGACTTTAAAAAGTTAACCATGTTCACTAACAACATGAACATAAAAGACTCTAGACCACTTGCCTTTGAGTATGCACATGACACAGCCTTCTTACCTGCTTTCCTTAAGAACTAAGAACATGCCATAGAAACAAGAACTACTGCTAAGTACATGAGATTTCATCTCTGCTTAAACTCTTCATTTACTGGGATTTCCCAGCAGGGAAGGAAAACTCAAACAGGTAAAATTATATGTCTGTTCTATTAGTTTTAAAAAATAAACAGCTTTCGAGACCAAAGTTTACCCAAATGAGTAAATGACAAAATTTTTAGGCATAGAAGGGAACCAGTATGGGTATTTACTGACTGCACTGGGAAGTGCCTTTCAGTTATCTAGCTGTTGTTTATAACAGCTCACTAGATACCTACATTTCCACGTCTGAGACTCTCACTCCCAAAGTGGTGCAAAGACCCAAACCTAGGACCTGTCCAGCCTACGCAAGCTCTACCACTGAAAGAACACGAACTTCTTCAGCCAACAAGCCCAATGTTGTAAAAATGTACTAAAAACAAAAACTCTCATGATCTCAAGGACAAGAAGACCTCAGGTAGTCTAGAAGTAAATAAACTCTTTGTTTTACTAACATCTAAATGTGAAAAGCTGATTTAAAAAGATTGAATTCTAGGGCTGGGGAGATGGTAGAGTTGGTCAAATTCTTGCTGTATAACTACAGCGACTTTAGGTACTCATGGAAAAAGGGTAAAGCAGACAGCACATGTAATCCCAGTACCACAAAGATGAGAGGTAGGTACATTTCTAGAACTCACTGGCTGGTCAGCTCAGGTAATTATTAACTTAGGCTCAGTAAAAGCTCCTGTTACTGCAAAGCATCAGACAACTGACATTGACTTCTGGACTCCATACATGCACACACACATAACCATATACATAGGGGCACATATACACCACAAATAAACACACACAGAATGACCTCTAATGTACCTTTGTTATTACTTGAATACAAACATTTATTTTGTGTGTATGCATGTTCGCTTGTGTGTGTGCAAGTACATGGGCATATGTGCAGACCACAGAACAACTTTAAGTGTAATTCTTCAGGTACTATCCACCCTTTAAAAAAAAGACCCAACTCTATTACTGGCTTGGAACTTAGCAAGGAGGCTCAACCAGCTGTCAGAGAGCTTCAGAGATGTGCCAGTCTCCACCCTCTTAGTGCTGGGATTATACGAATATACTACCATGCTTGCCTTTGCGAGTGTGTATGTACATTCTAGAGCTCAAACTGAGGTTGAAAGGTATGGAATATTTAAAAATACAGGAAAAATGACAGATGGCATGTGCACTTATGGTAATTTAAAAACTTTTTTTCATGATGATACATGGATAATGTACCTCATTATGATAGCTGATTATTAGAAAACAGTTTCAGTTATATTAAGTTATAATTTTGGATCAATATATATATTCAGAATTGATATAGCAACAGAAAACATATAACATATCTGGAAAACATTTATGTCAAATACAGAATTCATTTGGTACATATAGTAGAAATCTGTAAATATTCAAATTGAGAATCCATTTAAGTCATTGCAAACATGCTATATATTGGTAGAGTTAAAAAGACAACATATAGTCAAACACAATTATCAACACCTATATAGAATATGTTTTGAATTCTCTTTTTGGTACAGAAATTTCTATTCATATAATTTTGAATAATCTTGGGAATTGGCTGGAAAAAGACTCAACACTGTTTAACTTCCTGTAATAACAGATTTCTAGAATCTCAAAGATCTCAAATTATACGAGATATTTTCATTCACTTCAGATTCAAAGGCTCATTAACCTTTACCAACTCACAAACTATATAAAGGGGCATCATTTTCTTAAAAGTTCAGCTTGGAGAAAAGGAACCAAGATATTCAGAGAAATGTAGGCCAACTTCCACTCATTCAAACAACTCTAATTTTCTACTGTAACCTTTAAATGGATGGATGTCTACACCAAATTGAAAAACAGCTCACACACAAGACTGAGCACCACTGGCACCAGATTCCAAACTGAAAGAATTTAACATAATTTTAGAGAAGTTTAGTTACAACTGCAGCATTCGACCATATTTAGATATGCTTATGTTTTCATGGTATGAATAGCAGTCCATGCAGAGACTCACAGCCGGCAAAGAGGCAAAGGACAACTGACTGCTGAGTGCTCAGCTTTAAAGCCAGCTCGCAAACTATCCCATGCAAGATCCAGGAAACACGGAAAAAAGGGGGTAAAATGAACTATGAGATGAACAATAGGGAAGAGGCTGTGAAATCCTGTGTTATGCTTATGATATGGTCATCGCACTCAGGAATCCACAACAGCTGTTGTTGACTGAACAGGGCATATACAGGAGCGAACCAGTAAATAATATTCACAGACAAGGGAGGATCTTGTGGGTCCCTGCACCATTCAGGAGAGCTAATGGCAATCTAGGGCTGCTGGTGGAGAGGAAGTCAGCTATCTTCAGTCATGTAGCTACTGGTGAGTCATTCATACTCCTGTGAATAGACTGACTCCCACGTCCACATTAAGAGCCATGATTAAACCCAGTGAGTCGGCAAACAAAAGAACAACAAAACAAAAAGATAAGAAAATGGAATAGGGACTTGATGGGTATAAGAGGGGCTCTGAAAGGGCTGGGAGGAAATAAGAAGGAGGAGAGGAACATATGCCACCAGAATATATCATTTATTTTCATGAACTGTTGAATAAATTATTTTAAAAATGAAATAACAAGTTTTATTTAATTTATTTCTACTGGCTACCATGCATAATTGCAGTATATATAATAAACATATTTATAAATTATATATACTTATAAACATGTAAGAAGATTATCCATAGAATAAAACAAATCAAAATTATATTTTGGAATGCCCAGATATTCAAATTATTCTTAATGTATATACCATAAAAACACTAAATTATTCGAGCACAAACTCATTATATACATACATACATACATACATACATACATACATACATACAAACATACATACATACGGAGGCATGGCCTCAAAAGTAGCTATGTAGTTAAGGATGACCCTGAACTGATTTTCCTGCCTCTACCTTCCAAATGTTGAGATTATAAACACATTACTATATCTAGCATAGTATCTCTTAAAATGAAAGATATTTCTGATCTCAACTAGAAAGGTAAGCATGCAGACAGAAATCACTATTCAATAGCATGGCATCCTTTAAAAAAAAATCATTTTCTAGAAAGGCTTTCAACAGAACTCTCAAGGAGCACTGCTTACATTCCATCCAAGTTAGTGAACATTTTTAAACATAAGACGTAGACAGCATTGTAGACCAGTGATCAGGAGGCAGCCAGTAAGCAGTAAACTCACAGGGAACACTGGGCTCAGCCCACATACTTGCCACACCACTCACATGTAAAATTCAAGTCACTTAGTAGGGAGCTATCTCTTAGGCTGAGAACTAAACTAAAATTTATTTCCCAAACAGAAGTAGGAAAATAAGTCTCCAAAATGTATTATGAGTTCATTTATTACATAATGGACAGGAAGAAGAAAGAACAGCCAGCAGCAGAGAGTTGGGAAGACTTTTTGATGATTACCTGATATGCCGTTCTTGCTGGTGTTCAATAAAGCTACAGATGCTGCAGAAACTCTTTTACTGCTCACAGTCTGCCCTGGTTTTCTTGAGGTACATTCTTCACTATCAATGTCCTGTACATTTAGTAGCCTTGGCTGGAAACACTGTAGTCGACATGATCTGATATTGCTTAATATTTCAGAAAGAGACAGTCTATTTTCACAAGGTTTACTGGAAGCATTGGTCCGAGAGAAATTAGAAGAAAAGTCTATAGTTTGGGAAGAGCTTGAAAACCCATTCAGCATCTCAGGGTCTATCTGTTTCAGGACGGGGTCATGTTCTGTGGATATTCGGTCCATTATGACCCTGTAAAGCAATATAAGACATACATGTGTATACCACATATAACTTTTTCTCTACTGATTCCCTTTCAAGTAGAAAATGATACCAAGGTCAAAGCAGCTCACCTCCCACCTCTGCCAATTCGCCTTCTTGCAAATCCTATACATCTTCTTGGAACTGTAAGTGTTGTAAGACAATGCTTATACCTCAACCCATCCAAGTCTGCCAACTCTGAATTTTCACACGTATGCTTATTAGCTTGGTCCAAACGCGGCTGCAAAGAAAGAGAAAAAAGATAACTCAGTGTAATTCTAAAATGAAGAAAAGTTAAATCATGATAAAAATAAAATGACTGCAAATGGTATTAGAAGAACAATGAAAATTTAGGTGAAAAACTGTAAATTGAGGCTAAAATGTATTAATCTAGTTAAAATTTATAAAATTAAAATCAAAAGCTAATCAAACTAGATAAAAAGTTTCCTTATCCAAATTACCCACTCTAAACTACATACACTTAGTATGTGTTTTAAAAATACCTATAAAGAATGTTTTAAGTTCATCTAGAGAGAGAAATATAATTGTTAATAAACTAGAATGAGTTTTTTTAGGGGGTGCAAGAGGCAACTAAAAATTTAGTGGAAGTATATGCACATGCCAAGCTTAAGCTTTCTCTTTGCTTTTAAGAAATGCAGAGCCTGTTTCTTGGCCTTTTTCTTATATGTGTCACCCTGTTTTCTGTTTCAGCACTTTGTCCCCCTTGCATAGTAGTTTTCCCATCTTCTATCAGCATAACTTGAAAACAAATCCCTATCCTCCCTACATTAAGTCTGCCCTCAAAAAGGGTGTCTATCTGCGCATACCATAATGCATCAAATGGTTTGCACAAACCATGCTAAAAGGGCAAAATGAGCTTCTCTACTCTACAGTTACATACCTCGTAGAAAACCTTAGTCTGGGGCATCAGGGCCATTCTCTAAACACTGCACCCAAAATGGGGCATTAATAACAAAAAGAGATTTCTTAATGTGTCTGAAATTTATGGATACAATTATCAGACAACTTTGCCATAACCTTTAAAAATTATACTTATTGGGTGTAACACACACACACACACACACACACACACACCACACACACATTCAGTGAATATCCAGAAACCACCAAAAGTTCTAAAGCCAACTTAGACATGTGCAATTAATTTTCACAACTGCTAAAGCTTTAATTAAAGCTCCTAATGAACTAATCTCAAAAATAAGAGTTGTCTAAGTAAAGAATTCTAATATTTTGTGAAAGAATTTGGCATCTTTCATCTTCTTCTGCTAGTATTCACATGCCACAGGAGGCATTAAATAAGGAATATTGATGCGCTTCCCACTTTTAGACTCAGCCTACGTTACCTTGACATGAATGATCTGTTAATTCCAGCTCACAAAAATATCACAAAAAACAAAGTTCTTACAGCGTAATACTGGCATCCTGCCCGCCTTCTGAAAGCACAGGGACCATCAGGATCATTTTCTTCTTCAGGTTCTGATGCTGGAGATGGTACCTGGATAAAACAGGTGCTCCATTTAGCTGTTACCAAGTTAACATATTAATGTATATAATGATTGAAAATCAAATCAGATCACAAACACACCTGCCTACATCCAGCAGGTAGCTAATTTGCCTGAAACATTCAATGACTGGTAAATATTTTCTGTAGCTAAAAATCCTTTTTAAGATTCATTCTTGCATCTAAGCACACTTGGTACTGTTTTTGAACAAAGGCTAGACATATCAGTATAGTTTTTATATATCCCATTTATATAGTCATAAATGCTTGATGATGACAATTATGCCTCACCTATAGGTAGTTGTAATTTTTATCTAGAAACTTCTTTCTACAATAAAGTCAAATGCTAAAGAAGAGGCGCTAGACTCTCTGGAACCAGCCACAGCAAGCTGTGAGGTGCCATGTGGGAACTGGAAGCAAACCCAGGTCCTCTGTCAGAGCAGCAAGTGAACTCAACCACTGAACCATCTCTCCAGCTCCTTAAATCACTGCTTAAACCTAACAAGTCAGAAACAGAACTTTAGCCAAGTATATACAAACATTGGTTGTTGAGAGAAATCTTAAGACTACAACAGTAGAAGAAAAGTGTAAAGACTTTTAAAGAGTTGCTACATTAAAAAGGATTTTGCCAGGACCAGATGCTACCAGCCAAATATCCTTATATAATCTGAAAAGGACCCCTGGGGCAGAACTGACTCAATAGAGCACAATTTTATGTCATAAGAACAGATTAAATGATATATACATATCATATATATATATATATATATATATATATATATATATATATATATAATAAAATATACTTTGGTACAGTAGAGAAACAATAAATATAAAAACAAAAGCCTTAGTCCTTGAGTTTGGGTTGCCTCTCAATCTCACATCTTTTTCTCACAAATGCCCGCCTCATCTTATTAACTTGGTAGTTTTGAATCTCAAAAATTACATTCCTTTTTAGAGAAGATTATTTTCCCCTCCACATTAATTCCAAACTGTGGTGATTACCATAGAGCTGTGTCACCTCAGAAGAAGGGCATTTATTTGAGGTTCCAATATGCCTTCAATAGCCCACAGGGGAGAAAGGCATAGTGAGCTGGGCTGATTCTCCTTCCTGAGGTACCAACTCCCAAACTCAAATCGTAAATTAATCTCAACTTTACAGTTTGGTTTCTCTGTAGGTGTCTGTCAATTTCTTGCATGAAGTGCCTCACTCCTTTCCAAGTATCACTCTCTAGGATGGACTCCAGCACACACAGAAAGGCAGCACCACAGAGCAACCAAAGGAGAACCAGAAGTACAATTAGTACAGACAGGGTTTCTGCATCTTCCCAGCTACAGTCTGCTGGTCAGCCTTGGTTAGAATGCTTTCTTAAACTTATCTACTCCCTTGTTCATGGTTTACTGGATAACTTATCTCTCCCCATGTGTCCCGGAATCCACTCCTGGGAGAATTTAGAACTACAGTCTAAATACCTACATTATTTAGTGATGCCAACATACAGGCAAGCAGTCTCTAATAATGTGAAAATACCATAAAAACTAACAAAAGTTGTTTAAAACTTAGGAAAAGGTCTCAGGAAACTTGTAAAATGCAATTTTAATGTATGAAGGGGAGAAGAACAATGTAAATAATAATAAAAAACTTGAGCTGAAATGAAAACTCCTTAATACATAAGGAATGCGTGACAAATTATGCTGAATGAGGCCTTTTCTAAGGCAGTGGATGGAACAGCGATCAGGAAAACATTCCCCTATAGTCACAGCATCTCATGGCATCCTTCTCATAGGACTTGAACATATGCAAGATGTTCTAGATTTTCACTGGCACCGACAATCAACTACTCAGCAAGTTTTACATGCATTTATTAACTGTACCATTTTCTGACTTAGGCTTTCTAATAATTTCCCATCTGCCTACTTTCCTTACCCCATCCTTCCTATCTCTCCCTCTCTCTTCTGTTTGCTCCAGCCATGGCAAACTGCTCCATTTCCCTTTCATCACCCTACATTTCTGCTCGCACCTTCTGTTTTCTCTACCTGGAAGAACTTAATATGCCACTATTTGTTACACTCCTTTTTTCAAAGTGATCATCTGATGACTTTCCCATGACTGCAAAGGGGTATCCCAGACTAACTGGACAGTTCTTCTGACAAATATAATGACTGGTTTTATTAAGTGGTTCTTAAGAACATGTAACATAAAGCATATTTTTGTATATTTATTAATGCATATGAACACTGCAACAATCAAAGGCTTTACAACAAGCAGTCTTGTGCCTAAAGTTGTATATTTGATGTTGACTTTTAAAAGAAAATTGCCTTTAAATAAATAAAACATTAAAATATGACATATCTACTAGTAGATTTAAGTGGTTATAGCATTTTCTTTGGAATGCTTTAGGTCATATAGAAAAAGGAGAAATAGGTTTTTGTCATACCAGGTGCTTTTTCAAAATCATAACCTGATCCTTTAATATAGACATATAAAAATTGCAATTATAAAAATAAAATAAAAAAAAATTAATCCTAAATACTTTGCCAAGAAACTGTTGAATAGTTGAAAACAAGTTAAAACTTTAATTAGTTCTTCTAAATCTTTAAAATAAATTGCTATTATCTGGCAAGTAAATAAAATTTAAAGTAAATCAAAAAGAGATTATATTGGTAGAATATGAAAGAAAGAACACTGCTGGTACATATTTATATTTATGTGTCATGCTTTCTAATACTGCCATCTTGGACTCAGTAATGCTATCTCTAAAAAGTCAGTGCTATTTCTAAAAGCTTAGAAACAGGAAGAAGACAAAGATGCTTGTTTTTATAAAAGGTGAAACCTGAAAACTATGTAAATGCCCCATACAAAATACATTTCTACAGCTGACAAAAAAAATAACAGAGTAAAATACGAAGTTAGTGGCAACATATATGTGTGTGTATACATGTATACTTATGGAATACGTAGAAAGTGTTTTATAACACTAGGTGAGCGAAGCAGAATCAAGACGAAGATGCCAATTACATTGCAAAACACAGCAATATAAAAGAGTAGGAGGGTATGTGTGTAAAACAGTTTCAAACAAGCACCTGTGGAAATTCATCTTCATCTGAGCTCTGAAAGTCATATTGCTTAATGTCACTCTTATTGATCACAGGCAATGTCTCAGGAGTGGGCTGCTGAGGTGCTATCACAGCCTCTGCCTTAGGCTTCTTTGGGTACTTCTTCTTTTGACGAACCACATCAGAAGCCTCTTCTTTCAAAGACAAATGATGAGGGTGCTGTTTACATGACGAATTTTCCCCCAAAAGGAAGAAATGAAAATCATTTTAGAAATCATGAAAAACTATGCTCCTCTTTGAAAAACATACATTTTTCTTTAGGAGTTAATTTTAATTATTGTTTTAAGTATGAAAACTTTATTATGTCATAAACTGAAACATGGTTTAGATTTACTTTCTATAATTTATAATGAAAAATAATTATGGTGTTTAAGTTTGTTTTTTATGAATAACTAATCTATAATTTTTAGACTATTCTATTCTTATGCCATCCCATGTTTAAAAGGTATTTAAATTTAATTCTTACTTAAATCCATTGTGTTGGTGAACAAAATTCATTACTTTATTTTTAAAAATAATTGAATTAAATAACTAATTTATTAATTTAGTGCTACACTAATTTCCAATTTATAAAAATGTCTATGTGAGGTAATCTTTTGAAAAAATAAATTTATGAGCTAGACAAACACTTTCACTGTTTACAACATGTAATTATTGCCTTGACTGAACAATAATCAAACGGTCCTCAAGTACCCCAGGGTTCTGTGTAGTCCATCTGGCAAAGGGTCTGACTGAAGGGTTTGGTCCCTTCCCCTCTCCACAAGGCTTTTGTTTTATATACTGGTTGGTATTGCTTTTGATAAAAGAAGAACTGTCTCTTTTAAAAAAGCTGAAAAATGACTGTTCTAAGCAATAAATTAAAAACAATATTAAAAGTTTAAAATTATTAAGGAAGTTATATATTGTCTCATGTAGTACAGATACTAAAAATACCTTCGAGGGAGAACGAGTGCACACGACAGAAATGCTGTCTGAGGGGCAGGTCAATACTTAGTGAGTGATAGGCTGCTTGAGAGAGATGAGTAAGGGCACAAACTATTGGTTTAAAAAGGAAACTCCAAAGTCTTAGCAATTTTCCACATTCAAAATGGGATGAGTGAAAATTAAATATACTAACTGTGCACAGGGTTAGACAACACTGTGTTATACTGTATCTCTAAAAATAATAACTACTTTTATTTACTCAGATAAGGCCTAAAGTAAGATTCAATATAATTCTGTCAGTAATTATGGGTTAAAATTTTATATTGAATGCCTAGTAATTATACTCTTGGGAAAAGCACTGATTGATACAACTGGATTAAAAAATAGTTTTCAAAACAACATTTGTTGTGCTGATAACTTTTTTGGGCTATCAACACATGTGTGATTCAAAGGGAATCAGGTAGGTGGGCTAGATGCCTGTGATTAATAAGAACCTGCTGGTTGAACTGACACGAGCTGAATGAGGAGGAGTCAGACTGCTCCACATTCTTCCTTAGTATTTAAAAATGAACCCATGAACAATTATTACTACACAGTTTTCAAAGATGAATTTTCCACAAATACCCCAAGTCACATATACGTCTGTCTAGAGGTTCATGTCAATGCTTATTTAAATCTAAACTTCTTAAAATTAAAGGTTCTATACATTTTTGCATATCCAAATTAAGTAATATTTGAATATAGCAAATGAGTACTAAAGAAATACAAATCTTTAGCTAAAAGTACAATGTTCACCAAGGCTAGCTCTTTTACTTCGAACAAACTATTATCCAGAACGTAGAGGGCTTTCTAACAGCAATCAAGGTATGTAACTGGCAAATACTGGTTCTGGCAATGACCCTGTTTTCTAGAGAAGCAGACAGCACATTAAAAACAATCCACTTTGGTAGACATGAACTCAAACTGTGAATCTAACACTTAATACTTATGATCTGGAAGTCACAGAGGTAGAGTTCTTGAGGGACTAATGGGTTTGTATGTATATAAAAACCATCAAAGTGGTGGCATAATTAAAAAAAGTGCTATTTGTTTTCTTTCTTTACCAGCATATTATGTGATTAATACAAGCACTCGTGATGTTCTCCAAAGAATACTTACCTTAGTTTTACATTCTTGAACTCTGTGATGATTTCCATTGTGAAGACTTGTTGGACTGGCATATAACTCTTTTTCTGATCTATTAACTTTCACTTCATTAAGGATTTCACCCCCATAGTCTCCCAAATGATATCTTCAAAAGACAATAAAGTATAAGAATATAAACCAGAGTTTAATAATAAAAAAATATTCAAAACAATGACATTTTAAGTAACTGAATCAGCAAAATAGAGTTATCAATTCTGGGGGAAGGGAAGGGGTGAGACAGGGCCTCAAGGGTCCAGCCAGGTGGCATCAAAATAGATTCAATTCCTGATCCTCCTGCTGTCAAGCCTAGCTTTCGAATATTAGATTATTGTTAAGAGAAACATTACAAAAACAAAGCAGTTCATATTTGAGATTCAGTTAAAACTACAATAAACAAGAAACTTTAACAATGCCGAAGGTACACAATATATAAATTAAGCACATAATGAGGTTCATCAGGCTCTAGAAATATTGCTTTGAATGGTTATTTCAACAATAACACAAAATTCCCCAAAACCCAACAGAACTTTAGTCTATTTCATTATGCAGGAAAATACTTTATAGATCATACTTCTGACGAGTGTAAACAGGAAATTTTGCCTTCTAACCATCCATTTCCTTTAGTGTTCAAGAAAAAGTAATAGAGACAAATAGGCAAGATAATCCTTCGGTTTCATTGAGGAAAAGTCCAATGATTTTGCAAATATCTAAAACCATCAATTCTCTATACCAGTGGTTCTCAATGTATGTGGTATTACTCTTTGGTTCATATCATATATCCTGCCTATCAACTATTTATATCATGATTCATAACAGTAGCAACATTACAGTTATAAAGTATCAATGAACTACTTTTATGGTCGGGGTCATCACAGCAATAAGGAACTGTATAAAGGATATCAGCATTAGGAAAGCTGAGAGCCACTGCTCTATATCCAAATATGCCCACTCCAATGAAATTCAAATCTCTAACAATCTAATTTTAAAAACAACTAGGAACTACCAATTTTAAAAAAGGTAGAAACAACATTCTACTAGACAACCAAGTCTGCCGTCACAAAGACCAGCTAGCCCTGCCTTTACAGTACGGAAGAGCAGCAATGTTACCTTTTTTCCACAACTTCCAGCGTTAAGTGCAATAATTCCCGTTTGGTTTTTTCTCTTCTCTTAATCATTTCCAAAATAGTTATGGCTCTGCTGAACTCCCGCCTCAGCTTCAGCATCTTTTCATAAGAAGCTTCATCATTCTTACGGTTCTTTTGAAATAATGACAATTTTAGAGAATAATGAACTTACTTATCTTTTATTTAACAAGATTTGTCTAAATCTCAATTATCCCATAAGTTTTAAACTAGTCAAACAAACAAATATCCAAATAGCAACTCCACAAGAATTCCTCTGTGTAACTGTGAAAACTTAAGTACAAGCACATATTTAGGAGGAAAAATGCTGATAACTATTGGCACAGAAAGAATAATTTCAATGTGAAAAAAAGAAAAGAAAAAAAAATCCACCTGAACCTAGTATATAAAAACTAAAGTCCTTCTATTGCAATAATGTGTTAGCCAATGATAAAAAATAGTTCTACCAAGATCAAGGTACCTAAAAAATAGCCCAAATGAGTGTCTAAACATATGTCCATCCAAATCTGTAAGAGGGAGCTAAAGGGTTAAATATAATCAAGACAAAACATTCACTTCTAGCAACTCAGAAGACTGAAAATAGTATACTGAGCACCTCAAGAATTAAGATTCTTGCACCCTCATAGAGGCAGGGGGCATGTGGAGGGGAAACCTGGAAGGGGGACATTTGAAATGTAAATAAATAAAACAACCAATAAAAAAAAATCTAAAAGAAAGAAAGAGAGAGAGAGAGAGAGAGAGAGAGAGAGAGAGAGAGAGAAAGAAAGAAAGAAAGAAAGAAAGAAATGACATTTTCATACTTCCATGTATATATACCTTATTACAGGGGATGAAAGAGCTCTAGCAAAAACTCTAGGCTTTAGAGTACTGCTAATTTCTTACTTGTAAAAATGAAACATAACTTCAACTAAGAGTTGGCTTCATTGTAATAAGCAGCATTCATGAGAATATAAAATCACCAATGATGTACACATTAACTCAAAAGCCCCACAGCGATCTCATTTAAACATAACCTCTAATACTTCAATTTTCACACAAACTTTTGCTTAAGCAATCTTTTCATTCTTGAGTTAACAATTGAATATAGAATTAGAAAGAACCTAAGAAATGTCAAAGATTTCATAAATATAAGATTATGAATGAAAATAAAAACTGAAAAATGAAAACCCTGAGTTTTATGTTTTCTTTTTGTGCATCCACTCCTGCACTTGGAAAATAATCATCTATGAAAATAGCATAAGCCATATTCCTTTATAGTAGTTCATATGGAGTATTTTAAAATGCTAACAGTTTGTCTCATTTAACCAAAACAAAATTTGCTTTATCCCCTGTCCTTGGCTAGTACTCTGACAAAAGTAAAATATAGAACAGATTTTTAAGCAATTCTGGGGAGTAAACAGGCAACAATACTTGTATGTGAAAAAAATCTAACATGATCAAGAGCAAACAAGTGCTTACTATACTGCTAATGCTATATATGTTTCACACACACACACACACACACACCCCAGCACATGGAAAATAGTTACTTTTGTAGTGTATTTTTCAATCTGAGTTTCACTGACGCTTTTCCATTATTAAATTCAGTCCAACTACCACAGAAATGATAGTGAGTAAAGGGAAGATGTGAGAAGAGCAGCACATGGAGAAGAGCATTGGAACAATGAGGACAGTGTAAAGACACGTGAACTTGGCACTCTGAGCACTGACTTAACTTCTATGTGCTTCCCATCTCTACCTTAACCCCCACTTCTGTAAGTATGGGCTTGTGAGTTCTATATTCTATGACTTATGCCTTATTACTCTCATTACTCTGATGCCTAAACATTCCCACCTAACTTTGGATTGGTGCCTGTTCCCTACTATGGCTCCAACGTTCTTATTTTCTTGAACAGCAGAATCCTTTTTCCAGGTTTATCTTTATTTAGATCAACATTAAAAATTGGAAGTCCATGCTGACACTACTTCTAATCTCTTCCAATGGCCTTATTTTCTAGTTTCTAACTGTTTACTCCTTCTTATAATGGTCTCTCTACTCTGGGTCAACGTGTGTTTCCTTTAAAAACCTTTTCCATTTTGTTTTATCTTAATTATGTGTGTGCAGGTACGTGTACAAGAGTACAGAAGCTAGTGTCTACAGAAGCCGGAAGTGTTGAGTCACCCTGGAATTCAAGTGACAGGTACTTGTGAGCTGTGAATCAAACTTGTGTCTTTTCTAAGAGCACCAAGTCCTCTTAACTGCTCCATCCCTCCAGCCTCTTAGGATTATGTTATTATACTTCTGTACCTACAATCAAATCCCTAGGCAAATGATTTTTAAACTACTGTCATTTCCAGTAATTGCATATCTTTTTATAATGTAAGATAATTCACAGGTGACTGACTGATGTGCATAGACAGAACTGAGAACCTGGGAGTTTCTCTTCCCACCTAATTACTTTTTTTTGAGCCAAACAGAGGAAGACAGATGGCACAAGCAATAAATAAGACTATATCTATGTAATTAGCATATTAAATACACATGCTGATTAGGATTTCCCAACTAGTATATTAGATAAGATTATGTGGTGTAAAAATGTCCTAAAGTACTTATTCATAGCCAAATTAATTTTAGTTCAGTGAATTATAGCTGAGTTCTAGACTGTCATGTAAACATTTCAGTAGTCCGTTTGGTCTTTGCATAAGCTGAGCTGTGTTTTTAAGCTTAATGATGCAAAAAAGGAAACAGGGCCTTGGTACCAGCAGCATTACCCCCGCATGCTCCATCCTGCCTACCTCCTCTTTACCTAGTATGCAGTACAACCAGTGAAAGAAACACTTTCCTATCTTTCTAATTTTGAATCACAATAAACATCTGTTGATAGCATATAGTGCACGGCAGAGATAATCCATTTGGTCTACAATTGAGAAGAATAAAAAACAAAGGGCACTGAAAAGAAAATGTAGTAGTACCCTGCCTGCAGAGGAAAATGAAAATAATATAGGAAAAGGTGCGAAGCACCGCTAGGAGAAAGTGGTGATCATGGAGTGGTGACACGCCTACTTTAACAAACAGTTACTAGTAGTTCTCATAATACTCTGCTAAAAAAGAATAAAGTATAGTTTTATATCCAGAATGTTACTAACTTGCAAGTAAATAACAAATTTCCACATTTACTCACTAAAAGAAGCACAACACTTCTTTCTTTTCAGCAAAGATTATGAGTCATATCTAAATGAAATCTAATTGATAACACTGCTTTAAAAGGCATCTAGTAGTTCAGACTGCCAATGCCAACAAGTCTCTTTCTGCATCGCCAGTCTCCATGAAAGCAAAGTTTAACTGTGCTCAAAAACCTAGTTCATCTTAGTCTTTTCTAATTAAAATGTTACATCTTCCGAATCCTTATATCTCCTTAGTCAAGACTGGAGTGCTAAACTGAGAACTAGGCCTGTGATTGTGCCACTTATATATTTTTGGAAAATTTGTCCTCTGATGTTTAGGAAAATCACATTCATAATAAAGACTCATACACAAATTTCTAGTTATTAACCAGTAGGAGAGTTTTTTTCCTCAAATACACAATGCCTGCATCTGCTATACTTCCCAGCTGTTACACTAACAGCTGACAGGGATAAGCTTTCAATGTTAGGAGAAACAAGAATCCATAGAAGATGCTTTGTTCCAAATTATAATTCTTCAGTATTTATCTATGTGTTCCTGATTCCTTGTGATGTTAAGAGAATATGTTACCATGAGTAGTATTTACTGTTCCTTATGAGAAATACAAGGCAGTGAATAACATACTGAAACAATATTTTCATTTTATTCTATATCATATCACTCCACAGTACGAAATTCTATTTCTCTTAAATTCTGGCTCACACTTTTGAATTTCAGATGGAGACATTCATTATCTGTCAATTTGGAATCTGACACAACCAACAACTAAGAAAATAAGCAAAAAAAAAAAAAAAAAAAAAAAAAAAAAAAAAAAAAAAAAGCCACTGTTACTCTTGGAGATTGCCAGAACAACTCTTCCTTACTTTCTACCCCATAAACTTAGAGGCACCAAGACCTATTCTCATTTGCAGGAACAAGAATATCATTTCAAAACTCCTAAGTCTCCAATAAGGATAATTAGCATTCAAATTCTTAACTTCCCAAATAGAAGTGATTCATGAGTGCATACAGTTTAGCAAGGAACTCAAAACCTGTTAAGTTATAAGCACAAGAAAGTCTTCCTGTTGCTACAACTGGAAGTCTAAACTAGTTGTGATCAGATTGCTAAGGCAGACTAAATAAATACTGTAAACACGTGGTCAAAAGACCAACTGAAGAGTAGGCTATCAGCAGGTCAAGTCATCAGTGTCTCTGTGTTCAAATAATTAATGACAGTAAACACTATCAAGTTACAGTCAGTTAAATTACAATCGGACATTACCTTCCGAGTCTGCATTTTCTCTGTTCTCCTCCGAAAGGCAACGTAAGGATCATTGTTGGTAGAGCCATCTCTTTTCTCTTGCTTAATCTGGGGGATGAGGGATGGCCCCCTGCAGTTCTTCCGTTTTCTCACCCAGTAGTCATATACAGCTTTAATAAGGTAATCGTCTTCATTTAGCAGCAGTTTTGCTTCTTGAAGTGTTACAAGCTAAATAGAAAGCACAAGATGTCACCAATGGAAACATCTGGAAAGAAATCAGGATAAACTACAGCAATTGCAGAAAATGTGATCCACTGAAATAATTACAATTAGATAGTGTGACAGCAGGTGATGATGCAATTCTATTCAACCTAACAAAAGTCTCTTAAGCTGGGATGTTATTTTAAAAATTTGCATTTTCCCCAGGAGGAAGTGGTTCCACTACTTAAAATATCTGTTAAGGAGCTGGTGAGATGGCTCAATTAAAAATGTGCCGGCCTTGTAAGCAGGAGGACCTGATATCAGGCACTGACACCCACATAAAAAAAAGTTTGCGGTGTGTGTGCCTGCAATCCCCGTGCCAAGCACATCCAGTCCAGTCAACAAACTCCAGGTTCAGTGAGGAACAACTCAAAAACTAAGGTGGAGAGTTACTGAGAAAGCAGGTGTCAACCTCTGGAACACATGCATGTGTAAGCTCAGGTGAGTTCCTGTGTTGACATAAACTTACAGAATAAATGTACTGATCACTGGATTTCCCAAGTCTACTGTATTGACTTCTAAGGTTGATTCATTGGTCTGTTATAATTTGGCTGCCCTTTCCTATTGCTCCAACTGGAAGTCTAACCTAATTATGCTAAATAAGGCAGGTTAAACAAACACTGTAAACATGTGGTCAGAAGATCAACTGAATAGTAGGCTTTCAGCAGGTCATCAGTGTCTCTGTGTTCGAACAACTAATGACAGTAAACACTGTTAAGCTACATTCAGCTAAACCATTACAACATGCTGTATTACTTCTGGTAGGCTTTCCAGCCTTGAAATTACTTGCTCTTTTTCTAATTTAGAGTTATAAATTATAACTTTATATATTTAGCAGGGTGTAGATGGAGGTAACTGACACCTCCATCTACATCCTGCTAAAAAGCTAATTGAGTAATCTGATCTTCCCAAGGAGTAAGGCAATGTATATGATTAAGCAAATTTTTATACATTTTATTTTGAGTTATATAAACATTTTACCTGATGAATCCATAAAGGAGAAATAAACCCGTTAACGCCTATGTCAGAGCTCTTATGGAAAGTATCTGTCAGGGAGCTGACAGTATCTTGAACCAGTGTTGAGAACAAGAATTTTCTAGCACTAAGCCAGCCCAAGTAGTGAGTTTACTTTTATATGTAATTCCTACAAGGAAGAGAATATAATAATTCAGCTCATGTACTCTAGTCTACATGACAGTCAGCTGAGGATAAAAAAGGACTAGTATTTCTAAACATCTTTTCTTAAAGCTATTTTTAAAAGTTATGCTTATTTAATTTATGCATGTATATAAATGCATGGCTACACAGGCCACAGGTCCTGTGTGGAGGCAGATGACAATTTCAGGAGTAGGTTCTTGCTGAGGCAGGGTCTCCTGTTTCTGCTGCTACACTGTGAACTGTAGGTTAGCTAGCACGGGGGCTTCTAGGTGATTCTCCTATCTGTTAGCCGTCCTATGATGTTATGCTAGGATTTACAGATTTATGTAATTTGACTTTTTGCACAAGTTCGAAGACCTGAACTCAGGCCACTGTTGCTTTTACTTGCTAGGTATTTCCCTGACCCTCTAAATAAAATTTCTTAAAATAGAAAGTTTCAAACTATTAAACATTCTGTTGAACAGTAATCTAGATCCCTAGGTCTACTAGAACAAGACTAGAACAAGAACTGAGCTGTCCCATTTCCTTCCTGTACACCCACGTATGCATGGGAGAGCATAGTACCCATGTATGCACGGGAGAGCATAGTAGATTAACTCAGCACCTAATGAGGCTCCTGAGCACTCACCTACTGACCGGCACTGTGAATCCAGAACAGACCAAATGAAGCTCACAGATTCTAACTCATACTGACAGCACCATGGCATTATTGGCAGCAATCGTGTGTGTTCTAGAGCCCAGAAGAAACAATGCTCTGCTATGCTGCAAGTGCTTCAGCTGTTTGATCATTCCATTTCTGATACTATTTTATAATTTTTGCTAATTAAATCAAGATCTTAGAATAATTGTAGAGTAAGGAGGAAAACAAGGGCTCTTTTCCAGTCAGCAGAGCAAAAGTGTATCCCACACCACTTCCTATGCTCCTTCACGTGCTAGAGGATTAAATCACCTCTGTTTACCTCTCTTTTTCTCATGCTCCTTGCTTTAGCTTGTAATTTCTTTTTACCTTTTAAAATATTCTATATCACAGCTAATAATTTAATATACAACTTACAGTTAAACATTCTGACATTTTCAATGTCAACTCTAGTTTCCAAACATCTATAAAATGACAACCCATGATACTTATATATTTGTTTGTTCATGCATACAGGGTGTTGCTTTACTGTAGTCCTGGTTCATAATTCTGCCTCAGCCTTCTCACTGCTGGGATTATAGCAAGGCATGATTGCCCTGGGCCTTCTCTACCAGTATGCACTAAGTTTTTTTTTTTTTTTTTTTTTTTTAAATCTGTCACTCAGCATGCATTCTATTCACTAAAAAAGCAGTGAAAGCCAGTAGTGAACTGGCAAAAAGGTTTGTAGTAAATGTGTTACTTCTGAAACAGCTCTGGGCTGCTTGATCATCTGGGCATCAAAGGCAGGGAGGAAACTCCTTACCACTGGGCTTCTCTTCCAGACCATTACAAATTCTGTGGTACTAAGGACCATTTAGTTAGCGAACAGACAAAACCCAAGGTCTTGCAATTTCAATAGATGTTGAATAAACAAACAAATTAGAAAGGAAAATTAAAGTTAAAAATATGTCAGCCAATTAGGCAAAAAGAAAAGTATCAGCTCGATTAGTTCACAGATGGTAGAGAAAGGGAAAATAAACTAAGATAAATTCTCTGGCTAAAGACACTGACAAACTGGATACCAAGACAAACAATGGCGAAAGCAAATGTGGTGACTTCTGGCCAGAGTACTGCTGCAGCCAGACACAGCAGAGGACGGAGGCGCTTCATCTGCTGAAGTCTGCATCCGTGAGGGTGACTGCTACAGGCCCTCTTTGTCTTAACTCTCTTCTTTCAAATCTAGTGGTTTCCAAATAACTAACCATTCACATTAAATGTAAAGTGTTAAATGATACCTTCTCACCTTCTGCTCTCTAAGAATGAATAACTGCATTCAGTTTAAAATGGATATAGTGAGAAGTGTCATGATTTTATGCAGATAACATGAGAAACACTTTTACTTATCAAATCACTTGTAATTTACAGTGTCACACAATTATAAAAAGCCAATGTGAGGAAAAATATCATCATTTAATTAAGTAGAAATATACACTGTAACACACTGAGTATACTACATGTATTAACTTGAGGAAAAAGCATTATTTTTTCCCAGAGGTCTTCAAACTATGGTAATGAAGCTTTGACAGAATCTCAGTCTCAAAGACAAGATCACCGAGAAAGCATTTTAACATCAGCCATGTACTGTTTTTCAAAGGACATGTGTCCAAATTAAAAACTACCCGGTGTAGTGACAAACACTGTAACCACAACAGTTGGGAGGCAGAGGCATGAAGATTAGGAGCTTCCAGCTAGGCTGATCTACATATAAGACCTTGCCTCAAAACAAACAAAACAAAAAACCAACTAGCCAAGCAAGCAAATAAATTGCACTATTCCAGTTCTCTGCTTATTTGAGTTAACTACTTAAGAAAAATCTTTGTAGTCTATTTTTTTTTTCATTCAAAGCTTTCATTATAGCTTTATTGAGGAACTTTTTTCTAGCCACATACTGATAAGATTGCTGATAAGATGTGCTGAAACCAAAGCAATGTGTAAAAAAGCGCTGGTTTTCCAGCAACTCAAAGTTAAAACAAATCTGGGTCCAAAACCACTTTGAGCTGTAATAGAAATCATAAACACTAAATTTGAGCGAGTTGTTTTAAAAGTTAGATTACTTGGGTGCTGGAGCGATGGCGCCACAGTTAGCATGGTAGCTTTGCTGAGGACCCTAATTTGTTTCCCAGCACTGACATGGTGGCTTACAACCATCTATCCCTAACTCCAGTTCCAGGTGATCCAAAATCCTCTTTTTATCTCTGCAGGCACTAGGCATGGACATGGTGTACAAACATGCCAGCAAAATACTCTTGCTCATTAAATTTTAAAAATCTAGAAAAACTTTAAATTAGATTCTCTTTCATCAGCTTAGTAACATACATGTACTAAACATATCACAGCATACAGTGTGACTAAAAACTGTACTTTTTGACAGCCATAAAGATTAGACTATAAAATGGCACTTTATATTATTTCTCTTAGGAAAAACAACAACAACAAGGTAACTATTCAGGATGCCCAGGAAGACCCCACAGCTCTAGCTCCCTTCTATTTCTAACCTCATAGCTTCTGGCAGGAATCCAGCACCAGAAAAATACAACTGCTGCAAATGCTGCAACTTTAGCATGGACCCTGGCTGAGGAGAGGAAGGGCAGAAGTTAGTGTGGCTACTTCTGTACTACTTCACAGTGTGGCTGTGGAGATGGTGGACTTTGAGCAAGTGTGAAATGTTTAGGAAAGAATCATTCCACTGGGATTTAGACCACTGCCTACTAAAACCACAGCATTAGAAATGTAGACTTGGCCTTTTAGTCAAAGGAAACAGTGAAGAGCTATAAAAAGCCCCAGGCCATTCATTGGGGGAACCAGAGCGAAGCTATGCACCTGGAGTCAGGTGGAAGATTAACACTTTCCTCCTTCTTAAAAAAAAAGGGGGTTTTATTAATAAAAGCTTCTAGAAGAAAAGGATTCAGATGAAAGACAATAAAATGGAAGAGGTGGAAAAATCAACACAACGCTTCAGCATGAAGGCCGAGTTTCACTTGAGGTGCAGTTGGCTGTGGATGATTATCAACAGTACAAGTACGGTCAGCCAAATGCAGGACGATCCCTTAAGACAGGGAGAGCTGGAGAACTGACAAGGGGCCTGAAGATGATGAATTTGAAAATCCTGCTGCTATGTCAGAAGTGTTCTGGAGAACTACTGTCTGGAGCTTAGCAGGCAGACAGAATTTGAGGACCAGCAAAAGGCTACTTCTAAGTTATAGAAGAGTAAGAGCTGAGGTCAGAACACTGAATGAGTATTAACATAACACATGTGACAGCAAAGGGCAATGAAAAAAGTGGAAAAAAGAAAATCATTAAATGTAGGCAACATTTCCTAACACAGGGATACTGAGGTGAGCGTGGGTTGGAAGAAGTTCCTGGATGGCAACCTGGAGACTAGTATGAATGTGGGAGGATCCAACTTAGTAGTTTGCGAGTAAAAGCTTATCGTAAATGTAGGAAGCAGCAAGTTATTTCTTATCCTTTGAAAATTAAATTTTCAAAAGAGAGAGACAAAATGGTAGTTTGTTGAGAAAGATCAGATGAAAAGAAAGCTCTTAGAAACAAAGATCCTTGAACGCTTCTTTTGAGAAAACAAAGACTTAAGAAGTGTGAGGAAAGATACATACAAATCAGGAAGGACTGGGAGTCAGCCTCTGCAAAAAGGAGGCCTGTAAATAGGAAGGGAGGAAAATTACCCAATTCCTGGAGACGGGAGTCTATTTCTCCACACATTATTAAAGGCATTCAGCCCAGGGCAGGGATGCTGGAAGACAAGGAATAGTCTTTCTATGGGAATGTGTGCTAAGTGAAGAGCAGTGTTAATAAATAAATACATCATAGATATGAAAAAAAGAGAGAAGAAAAAACTTGTTTAAAAAGTATTTGATTAAGGTACTCATATCGAGAGGAAAGTCAATGAAAAAGAATGCAACTTAAAGTAGCTGTGGGAAACAAACTACTCAAAACCAAAAAGCAAAACACCAGGGGAAAAAAAAAAAATCAAAACCCTGTAACAAAACGCCAAAAAACATTTCACTTAGAAATGACTGCAAATGTACAAAGAAGCTTGCAAGTATGAACCATTTCAAAGACCTGTGTACTTTTTAACCTAGACTCATTCACTGCTATCATTAATACTTTTATCCAAACTATCATCCATGTTCTAATTTTGTCAAGTGATTAAGAAAAGGATCCTACAACTTTCTAGTATGACATGAAATCTAAGTTTAGGCATTGGAAATAGCTGTCATGACTGAAAAGATTTTTTAAAAAAGATGAGTCTGGCTGGGCAGTGGTGGCGCACGCCTTTAATCCCAGCACTTAGGAGGCAGAGGCAGGAGGATTTCTGAGTTCAAGGCCAGCCCGGTAAACAGAGTAAGTTCCAGGACAGCCAGGGCTACACAGAGAAACCCTGTCTCAAAAAACCAAGATGAGTCTGTGTAATCTCTGCGAAAACACGTTAGGAGTATATTCAGGATGAGATGGTAAATCCAGTCTTAGAAGGGTGTTAAGCTTGAGGGGTCTCGGTGGAGATGCAAAGAAGCTAGTTATATCAGAAAAGGGGAAAAAATCCTGAAGCACCTCAAAGAAGTCCTGGATAGAGAGGACCATGGCTTAGCAAATCCATTAAAGCCAGCACTAAGGTGATAGTGCCCCAAGTGCAGGTAAGAACACTGAGAATGGAATTCCACCAAGTCAGCTGTACTGCTGGCACTGAAGGAACCCAAGGCCAACTCCATAGCTGAGAAACAAGGTGAGGCCTTGCCTCAAAGAAATGTAAACAAACAAGAAAACAGAACCAGCAAAGTGCAGTTCAGAGAAATAAAACCAGAGGAACAGAACTATTTAACAACACCGAGACAGTTTTAAGCTAAAGAGGACAGCCAGCCTAGCGGCAGTGGAATTTTTAGCATGTACAAGGCCTTGAGATCACTGTCCAGCACTACAGAAGCAGGAGGATAGGAGAACACAGAAATCAGCCATAGATGGAGACTGAAACTAGTCACCGCATTTGGTAACAGTTTTTAAAAACAACTTCATTGATAGAATCTCCAGAATGACAGGAGCAAAAATTTTGCCTATCTTTTAAAGTTTTCCTCCACCAACCTAATAAACTCAATCCTTTGCCCTGTGAGGCTATGGCAGCCCCCAAAAGGAAGAGCAAGGGATCCATGAAGTAATAGAGCAGGGAGTTAGGAGGACAGATGGCCCTTTGGGGTCTGTAAATTCTTAGCTCTGGTAACAGGATCTTATCACAGTCCTTTGATAATACTTCTGCTATTACCTCTCTGCTTTTAAGTAAGTGCTATCAAGTACTCTGCTCAGCAACTCCTTTAAATCCCAGAATCTCATTCCGAAGCAAAGAGAAAACAAGATGGCACTGAGCAGACATACAGTGAACTGACAGGTGTGTGTGTGCCTTGTTTAGCCTGTTCCTACTTGAATAAGCTTGTCATCTGTCTCATTCAGTGTTATCAACTATTTGTTTGCCTAGACACCAAGAAAGTAAACCACTCAACAGAACAGAAGACATTTGATCATATGATCTTAGCCATACCAAGTGAATTTCTAAGCCATTATGGAAAATAGAATAAATTCCAAAAGATTAGCCCAGCCTAACTTTGCTGGGAACATCTGTATATAAAAGGACCCCAGAAACTATTTGATACCTATGGATATAAACTCATGACAACTGTGTGCACAAATCTAGTGAATCTGATAATGAAAAAGAAGAATCTAATAAAAAAGATATCTAAAATATTAGTAGGCTTAATACTACAAAATTTAACTTGAAGAATGCTCTCCCACTTCCCTTTAAAACATGGTTTATGTTTCCCAGGCTGATCTTAAATTTGCCATCCTGTCAATTGATGAATCTGTAATACTTCCACCTACCTCTGAAGAGCTCTGATTACAGGCACACATCACCACACCTGGTTGTATGACCATGCTAAGGATCAAATTCCAGGCACTTTCTCAACTAAGTTTTAGCCTCAGACTCAAAGTGTGCTTCTTCTGATAGAACACTGGGTATTATTTTCTATCAAGACAAAGGGAAGACTGGCTAACAGTAGAGCTAAGTAATTTCCCAATGGAAAGGCTCTGAAAATGTTCTGAAGAGCTGCTAATACTTTAGACTAGTGGTGTTCAACCTTCCTAATGCTCTACCCCTTTAATACAGTTCCTCACATATGGTGACCTCAACCATAAAATTATTTTCGTTGCTTGCTCATAACTGTAACTTTGCTACTATTGTGAATTGTAATGCTAAAGCTCTGTTATGGACTGATCCTAAAGGGTCACAGCCCACATTACCTTAGAGATTTAAAGAATTTAAGTTGTAGGGGAAATTGACTTTTATAAATTGGTAAAAAGACAAAACAAAAAACCAAAAAACAAATTAAGAACCTATTGTATAATTATTTGTAATTTTGTTATATCCCTAAATTCCTAATGAGTAATTATTACATTAATATACCACACAGGTATACCAAAAATAATTTTAAAAAGTTTATTTAAAAATCTAATCATGTAACAATACATCCTATATTATAGCAAGCTTGCAAGACAAAAAATAACATAAGGAATACAAAAATCCCCCCAAATTTCCACATCCAAATACAACCATTGTTGGTATTTTGTTGTATCTTCTTCCAAATGTAATAAACAAACCACAGTTTTCTAAACAAATTCTATATCCTGTTTTCAAAATCAGAAACATAAACAATGTCCATGGTATGAGTCACCATTTAAACTCATTAGTTTAATAGCTGCATTATACTCCATCCTCCATCTTACAAGCAAATCTCTCTGTCTCTGTCTCTCTCTCTCGTACAGAGAGAGGCTACCAGGTCTTACACATGTTCAGTAGAAGCTTCACCACGGAGCTATATTCCCAGCCACCTAGTTACTTTTCCACAGAATAATTCTAGACATGAGGTCATTAAGTCAAAAGGATAAATACTTAAAACCTCCTAACATGTGATGTCTAATTTTTCTAGAAAGATAGTCATTATTTTAAATTCCTTGTGAAATTAAAACAGCTCACTAAAGAAATTTCTCAATTACTTCGTGAATAATTTCGTATTAACAACACTGTAATGAGTATGGTATTAAAGGTAAAATTCATTAAAAAATAATAGAAACTTGTATAAATTTAGGCAACTGAAAACAAGATTTAAGATAATTACTTCAGATACCCAATTAAATAAAATTAGTTACTAAAATATCAAAAACATAGTAACTATGCAAAGATCAAGGCTTTATGACATTATGTTTTTACCCATGTGGGAGGAAGTCACAACAGTATTCTCTAAGCTCCTATCCAAAAACTTATGAAGTATTTTGTTCAAATAGAAATTCTAGGATGCCGAGAGAGAGGCAGAGGGAGAGGGGAAAGGGGAGGGTAGGGAAAGGGAAAGAAAAAAAAGAAAAAGAAACTCAATGCAGCACTTTCAGATAACATATTTGGAAAAGCAGACGCAAAGGTGTTAATTTGTTTAATTATAAAGAGACACTTCTATGTGGTACAGTACCTGGTTAGAACTGGCTTTTTCAAGTCTGTCAATCATAATTTCAAATTGCAAAGGTTTAATTTCCATTTTTCTGTTAAGTCTATTTAATAATGTCTCATCTTCTGAATCCATATCATAATCTGGTTGTTCGTTGTCTAGGTTAAAAGCTAGAAGAGAAACAGAGAAATTCTTCAAATTGAGATGAAATTATGAAGTTCCACAGACAGTTTGAGAGACTGTACAGTGACAAGCATATTGCTTTACATATGGAATAAGAATGTCAACCGAGAAAAACCACTTTGTAAAGTATCTCCCATATATGACACACTATAAAACAGATTATAAGAGAGGAGCATGCCACTGTGATGACTATGGAATAACATGAAAAATCCAGAATTAAGCTTAGCACACAGCACAAAGTGTAAATCACTGAAGATAAAATGTAAAATAAAAATAATTTTTAAAGGTGTCAGAATAGCTGGCTAGTTACAAAACAAGTTAAGGCTAAAGCCTACTCTTGTGAAGCTAATAAATTACATATCACAACATTCAAGAAAAAAACCATACACTAAAATATAAAAAGAAGTTACAAGAACAACTATAGGGACAGTTTTAAATTAAAAATATCACAAAAACTAATTTAAAATAATTTGCTATATAAATTTTAAATTTTTACATAAAAAATTATAAATCAGTAGACAAAGAACCAAGGAAAAAGTAACATATAAAGGGCCACTTTTCTTACAACTTCTCAGAAATGTAAGAAAAACCCTAATACCTTAAAAACACTGGCCAAGAATTTTAAGTGGACAGTAAATACCAATGTACTTTTAAACATGCAAATTAAACAGACACAAACAGTATTTTTTTGTCATCAACTACACTAAGATTTAAAAGTTGATATTAAGCTCTTTTGGGGCTGTGAGGAGGAAATTATAAATTTAAAATACACTCTCAAACTTGGTAATTCTAATAATATAAATTTACATAGAAAAAATATATAAAGTATTAATTGTGCACCTTGAGAAGTTTAAAAAAAAAAAGCAAAATAAACAGTCTACAGAGAAAAAGAAATGGAAGTGTGCATATACTCAAGATGCTAACCAAAGCCCAGGCATGATCACGTGATGTGAGCAAAGAAAAAGAAAGGGAGCCAGAAGGCCGAGGTATAGCAAGGACCTAGGTGCACATACATACATAAGTGCAGAACACTTTTGAAGGAAAAAAAAGAAATTGCTGATAATTATCTACTTCTGGTCAAGAGAGGTTATCAGGATAGGAGTTCAAGAATGGAAAAGAGAATTATAATTTTCCCTCTGATATGTATCCGTGTCTTTACTGAAAAGGCTAACATACACAAATATGTACTGAAAATAATTGGTGAGATTTTAGAACAAAGCATTAAGAAAGACCAATCACCATCATGCTGGTTATTTAATGCTGCCTACATATGAAGGTGAACCCAAATATATCTATCCTCCACATCGGTACCATTCACAGATTTAGCACATCATTCTTAAAGGTAATTCCTAACAGTGACAGTAGAAACAAAGGTGTATGCTCATAAACTTTAATAAAACCAAGTCACTACAGATAAGATTGGAACTCTAATTCTTTAAACTATTTTACCAACAGTAACAATAAGAATAAAAATAAATGTTAGCCAAGATGTATAAACTTTTATAGCACTTACTATGAACCAGGCCATGGCCAATGTGCTATCTACCCACTAAAATGGCTGTCTCAGCCTCTCTATGTAGGAGATGATTTATGTTCCAACAAGTCTCACATCCTGAAATTAATGAATTTAACTTGTATTACATCCTACATAATAATGTTAATAAGTCAGGACATTCTTAGTTATTGGTGAACTTAATTCTTATCTTTATTATATTAATTACATGATTATCATTTACTTACAAGTAAGCTTTCAAAAAGTCAACCTACTTCAGATTAAACTCAATGAGATGTTACAGATCCTATAAACTATACAGATTATTAAACACTACTCTTTCTTCTGCAAAGAAAATGCTATTTGCAGCTGCACACAATAAAACACCTTTGGTATGCAGACTAACAAGTTACCCAGGTAGCCGGTACAAGTCAAAGCTATTTTAAAGAAAGGCTTGCCTAAGTGCTAAGCAGCAGTAACTCAGTATGTTACTTTGCACAGTGAACAGAAGTCCCCACAGGTTCAGGGGCAGAGCTATATATAAAATGTGCATGGCCATCTGTGCACACCTACCTACTTACTTACCTGTTGCTCCTTCACCTCCTATTTGCTCTATCTAGACTCTATTCTGACAAAAGCCTGCACCCCTGCTTATGAAACAGGGGAAAGGACAAGAAAAGCTGGGAAATAGTTTGGAAAGATTAATAGTGAGAATCGACAGGAGATCTGACTTACACAAGCACCCCTTTAGTCTAGCATTACCACTGTTCTTATTTGAAAACTGTACAAGAATTGTTAGAGATTTAGACTTCCTACTGTTTGCAAACCAGGTATATGGGTTTCAGCATTCTGTTTACTATATACTTGGGTTCTTTATTTTATCAGACAAAAAGGAGGATTCTCTTGTAAAGGCTGTCACTGTTTTCATCATACATACATACCCCTTCATAGTACTCGGGGGTAAAATGAGTACTAAATGCTGTTGACTAAACCAGCATTTGTTAAATACAGTATAAAAACATTCTTTTAAACTATAAGATTATTATTTTTTAGTTTATTGATATCTTAGTTTATGAAGCCCAGATAACATTTTTTTTTCTTGCTACATAACAAATGATAAAAATAATGGGTTAGTGTTATAGGACAGTCAGCCAATTTAAAAAAAGAAAAGAAAAAAAAGAAAACACCCCCTATACATAAGAAAAGGAGGTGGAGAGGAGAGACAAAAAGGCTGGAAATGTCTTGATGTAACAGACTGACACAAAGTAAGGCATCATTCACAAAATATTCCTGTACCTAAGGTTCAGAGAACGTTAAAGGAGAGGGGGCAGAAATACTGTAGGAGCCAGAGGACCAGAGAGTTTGCTGTGAGATTGTGCCTCTTAGGAATGTCAGAAAATACACCCATAAAGCCACATCAGCATGACTGCCCAGGCATGGGCTGAACAAGCACAACAGACTGCCAGAGTACATGGGGGAAAGCCCAGGAGGCCTTGACCGTACAGGCAGCTAAGGAATGCTGGGAGCAAGTGAAATAGTCATCCCCAGGAAAGAGCACACCAATTAGTTGCCCAGTGCCAGACAGTCAGCCCTGAAAACATACATACAAGTACCATAATATGGACTGAACAGGTTTTATTTGGGAATATCTATGTATATACATAAGCATACATGATTATATTAACAATCAGTGAAAAAAAGAGGCCATGAATTTGAAGAGGGTAGGGAGAAAATATGAGAGGTCTTGGAGTGAGGAAGGGGGAGAAATGTTTTAACTATATCATAATTCAAATAATAAAAATTTTAAAAAGGCACTGACAAACGAATAAGGGTGTATGTCTCTCCCTACATGTAGATTTCTTGTGGTAAAAGAGTATCAGCAATGAACAAAAGGGGAAACACGAGAGGATTTAAAGGTGTGACTAATCACACTGAGAAGGGAAACCAAAGTCAGAAAGAAAGCAGAAAATTCCCTGCAGTGTCCACCAAGAAAGTGTGGTTACTTTCTGTAAGAAGAGCAAGAGTTACTGTATGGGAAAGAAATCAGGATAGTCTCTTGACAGAATATATGACATATTTACACATTGAATGGTGTTAGCTTTGGGAACATATGCATAGTTTAGCCAGGAATGCCTTTCAAAGTTATTTAGCATTATACCATATTCATACCCAAGTCTCTAATAATGGAATGAAAACCAGGAAGACCAGATTTCCAACAGCTGAAATATGGTGATATGGCTTCAGAAGGAAACAGCTAACTAAGCATGGTATAAAATGAGGAGAATCCAATTCAGTAGAGCACATAACAAAGACAGGCAGTTGCTGTCATCACTTTAAAGTATCATTATCAATATGATTGTTAACTACTACATAATATCATGCTCATTATATATTGTAGGATACAGAGAAACATTTACTCTCTTCCTCTGTCTTTCCTCTCTAATCTCCAGGCATGGTAATACTAGCTTGGTTTCTAAGTCCTTCACAGTTTCCTCCTGGCATGTGGATTTGGAAGAACTTAAGTGGGTGTAAATTTATTCTCTTATGTCCTCTGTGGTAGTATGAATATACTTGGCCCGTGGGAATTGACACTTCTAGGAGGTGTGGCCTTATTGGAGGATGTGTGGCCTTGTTAGAGGAAGTGTGTCACTGTGGAACCAGAGCTTTGAGGTCTCATGTATATGTTCAAGTCCGGCCAGGGTGGAATCTAATCTCCTCCTGGCTGCCTTCAGATCAAGTTATAGAACTCTTGGCTCCTTTAGCACCATTTCTACCTGCAAGCTGCCATGTTTCCCACCAAGATGATAATGGACTAAACCTCTGAAACTGTAAGCCAGCCCCAATTAAATAGTTGCCTTTATAAGTCGGTCATGGTGTCTCTTCACAGCAATAAAACCAAGCTAAGACATCCTCCCTTCCTCCCTTCCCCCCTCTCCGGCCTCCACTGAATGGTAATCACTGGTGGAGCAGGGAAAACTTAACCGGTTGTTCTGCCTTTCCCCCTGTTTCCTCCTTTCCTTCCCTCCTGCCCCCTTCTCTCCCATTGACCCATCAACAAGTAGTGTGATAAGGGTGTCTAAGGTAGGTCTCAATTATAAATTATGTGTCCTTTAAGACACATACTTTTTTCTTACCTAATAGTACTAATTAAAGCTATGTCTGTTTACCAGTTTTTTAAGTAGAAAAGGGAAAGAAATGGTACTTTGTTCAATATAGTATTTTAAGCAGTCAATATTTTCTGCTCCTCCTTTTTGTTTGACACCAAAACATTCTATTTCTCTAGTTTAGTTTCCATCTCATGGCTTTTGATCTATAATACAACCCTTATCTATTCACAGTCTTCTTTTTTCTTACATAAGCGTGCAGCAGTGTGTGTAGCATACGTATTCTATGACTACTGAACATGATTATCAGAGAGCTTAAAAAAAAAAAAAAATCAAGGCTTTCCAAAGAACAAACCCCATACTGATCAAGTCTCCACTCGTTTGTGAATTCAGAACTCTTTGCACAAACCATCCTTATATCCTTATATAGATGTCTCCCTTGCCCTGGACCCTTCTGCTGTATCTGACACACTTCCATAGGGAACTGTACCATAGATGTGCTACTCACTCAAACATCTGGAGTCTAAAGTATATATGATAGATTTCCTCCAACAAAAACATGAACATAAATAAGGCAGGTGATCATGAGGCTTGTCTTAAAATTCCATTCTTATAAAAACAAATGGCAAGTCATTAGAGCTAATGAGAATGAAGTGAAAATAATGTTTCAGAATTATAGGTCATGGATTAGCAGGTAAGAGAACACTGAAATTCACAGTACAAATCAGGAAGTCCCCTTTCTCCTTTGTATCTAGGAGTTAGGTAAAATCACATTTCCTTCAAAGGAGATGAGTGTGAGTTTGAAAACAAGACTGATTGGAAAATCTTTATAAAGATAGACTTTTCTTCTTTCAGGGTAGCTAAAGAACCACTTTCTGCTCAAATATCAGCCTGAAAGTTAATTTATAAAGGCTTCTTCAGAAAACTGTGGACTCAAAACACTGGCTGCATCAAAGACATGCTGAGGTGCCATCAGTGGAGGTGAAACACCTTCATGTAAAAGCACTGGCACCCCAGCAGAATGACTCATTTGGTCAAAGTGCCTGCTGCACAAGCTTGACAATCTGAGCCCATGTAAAAGTAGAAGAAAACTGACCCAAAAAGTTGTCCTCTGACCTCCACATCTGGGTTCTGACAGTTATTCCCTCTGAATAATATGTTTTAAAATATAATTAAAAAATTTAAAAGTCAACACAAATGTTCATAGCACATTTATTCACAATAGCCAAAAATGTCTTCCAGTAGTGAAGCAGTCACGAGTACAGCAATGGGCTTACAGTCAACAACGTATAAGAGCAAATTACTGAAACAGACATCACTTTGAAAAATGTGAATTGCTATTTGCATCTATCGTATTGCTAGTCCCTCAACCTAGAACTGACCTTAATACTTGCATTTAATTAAAATGGTATAAAAGCAAAAAGAAGGAGGGGGATTGGGGTGAGGGGGTTCTAGGGAGGGGGAAAGGGATGACATCTGAAATGTAAATAAATAAAATATCCAATAAAAAAAAGAAAAAATGTCAATTATACAAGTTACACAATGTATATTCCATTATATAACATTTTTGAAATGACAAAAATTATAAAGCTAGACAAAAGATTAACAGCTACAAAACAATAACAATAAACTTACGTATTTCATTAAATTTTCATAAGAATAAAATAATTTGCACCTATCATAATGCCAACAACTGAGCAAGCAATCAAGCAATATGGACAGCTTCTATGATTCAATTCTTTATCATTAGTTGATCAAGACTATTGTCTAATTTTGCAGAAGTGAAGTAATTAAAGTACAATACAATGTTACAGCTCATTTTTGTATTGATGCCCATTATAATAAATATACAAGAATCATGTTTTTAAATTAAATATGGTAAGTTTCAACTACAGCAGAAAATAATATTCTGTTGCAAAAATAATGACCCTTTCTGCCTCTCTGTTGGCAAAGACAAATCCCAACTCTAATTTTAGGGGATCCAAAAGGCATGTACATGGTATACAGACACTCAGGCAAAATATTCCTACACATAAAGTAAACTAAATGAATCTAAAATAAATTTTAAAAAATTTTAAATGATACAATCCTAAATAGTACCCTTTGTAAATGTGATATTTATTAACCTCACAATCAATAAGTAATAAAATGAGAAAACTGTATCTAATCAGAAGCAAAAATTTACATTTATATATGCATACACACTAAACTGGTTGTCCAATTTGGCCATAATGATGCATGGTTTACTACTTTAATAAAAGTATATTAAACAATAAAACACATAAATATATTGGCCACCATAAATCCTCACTCTTTACCATCATGGTCACTCCTATGGCAGCAAGCACATTCACACTGCTGTTCCTCCACCTTCAGAAGCACCTCGCATGTTCTAGCCCATCATCATCTCCCTCTGCCTTTTCTTGTAATGCTGCAAAAACTGCAGTAAAAATATTACGGTTGCAGAGAGATGATAAAACAGGCAAAGGGCTTCCAGGCTTTCAAGGATGACCAAGTTCTATGTAAAAACATACCTGAATAGGAAACCTAGTGATTACCAGGGTTTTCTTCACAAATACACCTTGCGGTTACCCAGCTCAGGGGGAAAAATGTATGGAAATGCTAGAAAAAAATTGTATCCTTTGAATTACTTTGACCATATCTATTTTAGGTTTCTCTGTAAGTCACCTTTTACTTGAATTACTCACAGTAAATAAGTTACCTAGAGGGACTTCTGAGTTTGATTTCTCTGTGATGAACTTAAACCACTACTGGGTACTGAATACTACTGAGCAGCTTCCCTTCCAAAGGAGTTTGGGTTAGGGGTGGGGGAACCACCTCTCCTGTTTTCCTTTCCTAAGAAGTATCAGGCAGACAATTACAACAAGGAAAGAAGGCAGGTAGCAGTGTTCATAGAACACACTGCCAATGCAGAGGGGAAAGACCCATCACATTTACAACAAAGCAAACATATCATCAAAACTTAGAAACACATTTGTAGAACATATACTTCATACAGTAAGAGAGCTAGAACACACATCAAAAGAGAGCAAGAAACATCATATTTGCTAACAGCCTCAACAAAGTTGTTGGTAGGAATGCACAAAACCATCTCTCTGAATTTACTCAGAAAAACATAACTATGTATGTTGATGTATTAGTTATGTATACAAACCCTCCTTTTTTCAAATCCAAAGAGCAAGAATAGGTTTTGTGTTTTGTATTTCATCTCACCACGCAACAGAGAGAATACTAGCTACCATGTAAATTGGGTAGGATGATTTATAGTTCTTCTTTAGAAATGGAAGATTCTGGTGGAAAGAGGTTTAAAAAGTGTCTTAAAAACAAACAGCCCCTAGAGCTCAGAGCCAAGATGTTCAAAGAGTGACATAAGTCCTTCTTTTCATGTTTAGTAGAAAAACACTAGGTATGTAGAAAAACTATGCAATTAACTATGGTTGCTCATGTAATATGTAATAAAGAAAAAAATCAAGTCTTAAAATTTGTATTGCTGTGCTCACTCATTCTTGGAATCCAGTTTGAACTTTTTAAAATTCTCTTTTTACTAGCACTATTTTCTCTGTATGAAATACAGAGAAATGTATAAAATACACAGAGTATGCCACCCCAAAATATGGCATACTGGCCCCAAAACTATAAAGATACTTGGAAAGCAGAAGATCCAAGAAGAGCACGACAACCTTCCCCTTTTCTTCCTCAAAGCAAACAAAGCTCTCATGTGAAGACACCTCACCCAACAAAGATGGGGAACAAAACAGCCAAGAGTAAGGCTACAAACAGACCTGTTATCTGCCTTTCATTTTCCCATTCCTTTTTCAGAATTGCTATTGTTTGCTCAATACAGTACATCAGTACCTAGATCCACCTACTTTTTTTTCTGATCTTCATTTACTTATGAGGTTCCCCCAAACAGCTGTAATAATCTGTATGCTGCTTTTTTAATAGTGTCTTTTATGTGGGTTTAATCCCCAGGCCCAGCCAGAATACTCCTGCTGAGGCCTTATTTTCAAAAAAAGCAAGGAAGTTAAATAAAGACAGACGTATGAGTTTATTTATGTGTTGACAGAGTAAAGTTATATAATTTCGAGTTGAAGGACCACACCTTACAGCTCAGAAAATGGTTAAGAACCCTGGTGAGCTGAGCACAGGCCTCAGGGTCATAAAATGACTGGCAATTTAATTACACACAAGAGGCTTAATCACATCTTCTAGTCTTAGCTGCAGCAATGAAAGTCTTTGAAACATTAAAATGGAATAAAGATATCAATATGTCAAAAATAGTTTTTGTTTTATTTTGAACAATCTTTAAGCTTACCAACTGTATTTCTTAACCAAAGACAATTTAAAAAGATTATCATGGACTGGTGAGATGGCTCTGCGGATCAAGGTCCTCGGCTTATAAGCCTGCTAACTTAAGTTAGAGCCATGTAAAGTTAGAAAATGAGAACTGACTCTACAAAGTTTTCCTCTGATCTCCGCACATGTGCTACATTTCCAACATTTACCTATGAATTATAGTAGTTTAAAAAATCATATTAGTCAGGTTAGAAAGATGGCTCAGTGGTTAATAGCATTGACTGCTCTTCCACAGGGCCCAGGTTCAATTCCCAGCACCCACATGGCAACTCACAACTGTCGGTAACTCAAATTCTAGCAGATCCAACTCCTTCACACAGACAGGCCAAACACCAACACATGCATTAATTAATTAATTAAATACATTAAAATGTATTAATCACATCCATCTATTTCTTAAATGTTTACCCATGGAAACCACTTTAAAAATCCCTCTGATTGTAGGCAACAAAGTAAGACAGAAACACAAGTATATCTTGTCCCTAAAGGCTTGTCTCTGAGTACTTATAACAGTACTT